>NC_134400.1:114864221-115056988 GCF_050003625.1 Haematobia irritans
GAGTTCGGTTGGTATGTACTACACACAATGACAATCCATTAGGAGATGTTCTCAAGGAAACTTATAGTATGCTCGGCTGAACTTTTGGTCGTATACACTAGCTAGTCTTTACTTTGAAGGTCATGTTCCTAATTGATTAAGCCTTTACGAAAATACTCATAGGGCACCTACGTTTCCGTTTTAGGTTGAACCAACAACAAAATCAACAATAATGTGCGCTGTTGTTAAAGGACAATATTAATTCCAACAGAACTAGCGAGAATCTGAGGAAGTATTTGTATGTGACGACGATCATATCCTTATCCCCTTCCTACACTGAAAAAAATATTGTCTAAGGTCAAAGATTTCATGTCTTTAAAATACGAATACAAATTTTGCTTAGCATAGAAGACGCATTTCTCTAAAATAAAGTTATTTTCCTTGTCCAAAAGTCGATAAACTTTTCAATGAAGTCATATTGTCCTTATAATTAAGTGATTTGACTTAAAAATGGGTATCTTAAAATGAAAGAAAAAATTTATTGGCTAAGGTCAACTTGACTTTAATAATTCAGAAAAATTCTTTAAATTTAATGAAATTGTCTTTAATTTTGTTGTATTTTTGCATCTTGACTACAAAGAAAAAAATCGTTCAAATATAGGACATGTTTTTCAAAACTTTAAAGTTGCCGTTAACTCGTTTTTAAAGGACTTTGATAGCATATGAAGAAAAAAAGCTGAGAAAGCGAAAAATTAAAATTTGCTCCCTAGAACCAAGTACACAAAACCTAAATTTAAAAGAGAATTGCGTCTTAAAAGTATCCTTACTTGTATTCTCCGCTCCTTTGGCTCGGAATCAATACCAAATTTTTTAAAGTAAAAACAAAATCTTTGGAACCGAGTATGCTTTTTTTTCAGTGTAGTATCTCTGTACTTTACCCAAAAAAAAATACACACACACATACACACAGAAGGTGTATTCCAAAAGATCTGACAAGCGGAATCCATGTGGGGTTGTCATGTACATAAATTTCCAGAAAAAATAAAACAAACACCATATTACTGGTTATTATCCTGTGGATTATGAAGCTGGCTACTTTGGCCAGATAGTAGTTTGATGTGGCACAAGTCACTTATTATGGCAGAAAATGTTGACACTGGTGTAGAGTAAAGATTAGCTGGGCAAAATTGAAATAACTTAATACTTCATGTATGTGTGGAAGATAATTATTTTCATATTCTGCAATGTCATGTGAAGGTTACAAAAAAAAAAGGTGAAACTCTAAAGGAAACATATGGTTTAGGTTATGTAGCGCAGAAATTTGTGTTAACCTAGGTTGTTTGGAGGAAATGTCAACAAGGGATTGTAAAATAGGGTTGAGCCAGTTGGCAATACCAAGCAGGTTAGAGGATTGTGAGTTTTTAACAAGTGTATACAGCCGTAAGTTCGGCCAGGCCGAATCTTATGTACCCTCCACCATGGATTGCGTAGAAACTTTTGCGAAAGACTGTCATCCACAATCGAATTACTTGTGTTGTGGTAATTAATACTTACCGATGGCAAGGTATCTTAAAACTTCTTAACATCGTTTTCTAAAGTGTGAGTTAGTCCATACGTGGTATATATTAGACAAAACAAGTATATACGGCCGTAAGTTCGGCCAGGCCGAAGCTTATGTACCCTGCACCATGGATTGCGTAGAAACTTCTACTGAAGACTGTCATCCACAATCGAATTACTTGGGTTGCGGTAACACTTGCCGATGGCAAGGTATCTTAAAACTTCCTAACACCGTAATATATACCACATAGTCCATACGTGGTATATATTAAACTAAAAAGGCCGATTAAATACGTATATAATTAAGTTTAAATTTTCTATAGAAATAAAATTTTGACAAAATAAAATTTTGACAACATTTTCTATAGAAGTCAAATTTGGAAAAAAAAATTCTATAGAAATAAAATTTGGAAAAAGTTTTCTATAGAAATAAAATTTTGACAAAATTTTAGATTATTTTTGGCTCGAGTGGCAACCATGATTTTGAACCGATAAGGACCAATTTTTGTGTGATTGGGGAAAAATTTTGACAAAATTTTCAATAGAAATGAAGTTTTGACAAAATTTTCAATAGAAATAAAGTTTTGACAAAATTTTCTGTAGAAATGAAATTTTAACAAAATTTTCTATAGAAATAAAATTTGAAAAAAATTTTCTATAGAAATAAAATTGTGACAAAATTTTCTATAAAAATAAAATTTTGACCAAATTTTCTATAGAAATAAAATTTTGACAAAATTTTCTATAGAAATAACATTTTGACAATGTTTTCTATAAAAATAAAATTTTGGTAGATTATGTTTGGCACGAGTGACAACCATGATTATGAACCGATATGGACCAATTTTTGTGTGATTGGGGATCGGCTATATATAATTATGGACTGATATGGATCAATTCTCGCACGGTTTTAGAGACCATATACTAACACCACGTAGCAAATTTCAACCGAATCGGATGAATTTTGCTCCTCTTAGAGGCTCCGGAGTTCAAATCTGGGGATCGGTTTATATGGGGGCTATATATAATTATGGACAGATATGGACCAATTTTGGCATGGTTGTTAGAGACAATATACTAACACAACGTACCAAATTTCAATCGGATCGGATGACTTTTGCTCCTCTAAGAGGCTCTTTTGTCTGCAGGCAGGTCAAGTTAAAAGATGGGCTATACGGTCCATATTTTGATATACTCCCCATATATAAACCGAGTACGAAAAGAAAATTCGTGCTCACGTACAAAAATGTCGTGACTCACGAAAAATGTCGTGTAATTTGCCTAAGGGGCGTTTCTGAAATCATTAGCACGATTAAAATCGAGAGCGTTAGTAAAGACTTAACATCGTACGTGTCACTAAAATTGTAAAAGAATGTAACTCTTAAGTGTTTTATATTGGTGAGCGGGATTATTTTCGTGAGCGTAGTTCGTTATTCACGCATACTCACGAAGATATTATTTTCGTGACTCACGCTCAGGCACGACATTTTGGTTTGTTATTCACGCACACTCACGCCGTTGCCATGACCGTGACTCACGATTCACGCTTGAGTCACGACAATTTCGTGTCACGTGCACACCTCTACCCACTGGACAACATGAGCTCTTAAAATATCTTTGGGGTAATCATATTCCATCTCTGAGTGTCGGAGCGGAAATATTTGTATTCTTTGAAGCATTCCCTATCCGGCGTTCAGAGGTTATGAAATCTGGTCTGCTCCCAGTGAAATGACGGGTTGCCAGAACACGACATTTATCGACGCTAAGGAAATATCTGGCGAACTACGGAAGATTACTGCAGCGTGTATTCTCTGAAGTCTTTCCAATTGACTTTTCTTTGGTAAATAACCGCCCGGCGTTAGTTAGGATAGGTTAGTTATAGTGAAATTGCGATACCACAGTGATGAACTTCTCTCTTATCAGTGTCTGCTGCCCGATTCTATGTTAAGCTCAATAACAAGGGACCTCCTTTTTATGACCGAGTCTGAACGGCGTTCCACATTGCTGTGAAAACCCTTAGAGAAGCTTTGAAGCACTCAGAATTGTCACCAGCATTACTGAGGTAAAGCTTTGCTATAGCTTTAAGTAGAATGTCAACTGGGGAAATGACAGATGAAGACATTTATTTAATAAAATCAAAAGAGGTCACATCATCCGATATCCCAACCGACGCAATCCACTGATTTTGATCAAATGAGGAAGCTAACAATTACAATTCGTTACGTTTGAGTCAAATTTCCACAGAAGAATACACGTCAAAAGCATACGATGTCATTAAAAGCGATGCACTTTCCCTAGAACATAGGACTCGAATTCTGAATTCCTTATCTGTGTTGAAAACTTCGGAGACCCAAGGATTATGCATGAAGTTGAAATTAATGACAGTCAATATTAACACAAATGATGGTCTTGTGAATGGAGCGACGGGAATATTGATGGTAATTGATTTGCAAGGACATGACCCAGTGCCGGTGATATTATGGGTGCATTTCCCAGATAAGAATGTGGGAATAGAAGCTCGTCGAAATAAACCATACCCCATTGAGCGTTTATGGACACCGAGAAGTGCCGCCGATCTTTTCAGCACAAACGTAACGAGCACATAAATATAGATCATTTACAATTCCCTCTGGTTGTAGCGGAAGGAATAACGATACACAAAAGCCATACAAAAATGTAGCTGTCCAAATTCGGAACCGTATGAGTAGAGTTTATATATTATAAGAAAGTTTTCACCAACCAAAAAATTTTCCGACACGGATCCTTTTAAAATGAAGCTCAATCGAGTACGGACAACAAAAGTGATATGTCTAAACCACAATTTTGGAGATGAAATCAAAATATTTTACCAAAACATCGAAAGTATTGAAGCCCATCACCTTGATGTAATTACAGATCCAAATATTATGCAATCTGAAATACTTTTCTTTGTGGAAACCTGGGCTTTCTCAGAGGAATACTTTGAAATACCAAATTTTACACTGATATCACGCCTCGATTCACCTCGTAATATTCAAAAGTCGAGAAAAAACGTATATACGTATGGTATACGTAAAAAATGAAAGGTTAAATGAATCGGAAGCAGTTCTGCAAAAGGAATGGATCAACGATGAACATTCTTTTCAGTACACTGTGCTAAAATTTAAAGAAAAATACTTTATGATAATTTATAGAAGTCCTTCATATGCCGAACCATATTTCCGGTCAATGATAGTGCAAGCCATAGTTGATTTAAAAAATAGTACAATAGGATCGAGTGAACTTTTTATTCTTGGTGACTTCAACATATGCAGAAAAGGCTCCACTAACCTCACTGAAAGAGAACTGCTAACGATGGGCTTAATATCATTACTGGATCAAAATATTAGCACAACAAATCATGGAACCAATATTGATTGGGCATTTTGAAGTATCCATAACGAAAATACGAAATGTAAAACATATGCAACAAATCACAGTTACCACGACGGTATCTTTGTAGCAGAACATAATTTATAATATTAAAATAATTTTTAATATTAGTTATACAATACCGTATTTTGAATAAATATAAGAATATATAAAATAAAACTCATTTTTGTAAAATTTTAGTGCATTTTCATGGTGGTGGGCCGGGCCGAACATAACTCTGCTCGTACTTGTTTTTAAACTATTTGAAAAAAGAAAACAAAACATTACGCATTAAAATATGAAAAAACAAGTAAGGAAAGTCTACAGTCGGGCGGGGCCGACTATATTATACCACCTTGTAGATCTAAATTTTCAATACCATATCACATCCGTCAAATGTTTTGGGGGGCTATATATAAAGGTTTGTCCCAAATACATACATTTAAATATCACGCGATCTGGACAGAATTTGATAGACTTCTACAAAATCTATAGACTCAAAATTTAAGTCGGCTAATGCACTAGGGTGGAACACAATGTTAGTAAAAAACAAGTAAGGAAAGCCTAAAGTCGGGCGGGGCCGACTATATTATACCCTGCACCACTTTGTAGATCTAAATTTTCGATACCATATCACACCCGTCAAATGTGTTGGGTGCTATATATAAAGGTTTGTCCCAAATACATACATTTAAATATAACTCGATCTGGACCGAATTAGATAGACTTCTACTAAATCTATAGACTCAAAATTTAAGTCGGCTAATGCACTAGGGTGGAACACAATGTTAGTAAAAAAATATGGGAAACATTTAAATCTGAAGCAATTTTAAGGAAACTTTGCAAAAGTTTATTTATGATTTATCGCTCGATATATATGTATTAGAAGTTTAGGAAAATTAGAGTCATTTTTACAACTTTTCGACTAAGCTGTGGCGATTTTACAAGGAAAATGTTGGTATTTTGACCATTTTTGTCGAAATCAGAAAAACATATATATGGGAGCTATATCTAAATCTGAACCGATTTCAACCAAATTTGGCACGCATAGCAACAATGCTAATTCTACTCTCTGTGCAAAATTTCAACTAAATCGGGGTTAAAAATTGGCCTCTGTGGTCATATGAGTGTAAATCGGGCGAAAGCTATATATGGGAGATATATCTAAATCTGAACCGATTTCATCCAAATTTGGCACGCATAGCTACAATGCTAATTCTACTTCCTGTGCAAAATTTCAACTAAATCGGAGCAACAAATTGGCCTCTGTGGTCATATGAGTGTAAATCGGGCGAAAGCTATATATGGGAGATATATCCAAATCTGAACCGATTTCACCCAAATTTGGCACGCATAGTTACAATGCTAATTCTACTCCCTGTGCAAAATTTCAAATAAATCTGAGTTAAAAATTTGCCTCTGTGGTCATATGAGTGTAAATCGGGCGAAAGCTATATATGGGAGATATATCAAATCTGAACCGATTTCAACCAAATTTGGCACGCATAGTTACAATGCTAATTCTACTCCCTGTGCAAAATTTCAACTTAATCGGAGTTAAAAATTGGCATCTGTGGGCAAATGAGTGTAAATCGGGCGAAAGCTATATATGGGAGCTATATCTAAATCTGAACCGATTTGGCTGATATTCGAGTTTTTCGAGACCCATAAAATATTCGGATGTACGGAATTTGAGGAAGATCGGTTGATATACACTCCAATTATGACCAGATCGGTGAAAAATATATATGGCAGCTATATCTAAATCTGAACCGATTTTTTCCAAAATCAATAGGGATCGTCTTTGAGCAGAAACAGAACCCTATACCAAATTTTAGGACAATCGGACTAAAACTGCGAGCTGTACTTTGCACACAAAAATACATCAACAGACAGACAGACGGACAGACAGACAGACAGACAGACAGACAGACAGACGGACATCGCTAAATCGACTCACAATTTAATTCTAAGCCGATCCGTATACTAAAAGGTTGGTCTATGATTACTCCTTCTTGGCGTTACATACAAATGCACAAACTTATTATACCCTGTACCACAGTAGTGGTGAAGGGTATAAAAATATGGGAAACATTTAAATCTGAAGCAATTTTAAGGAAACTTCGAAAAAATTTATTTATGATTTATCGCTAAATATATATGTAAAAGAAGTTTAGGAAAATTAGAGTCATTTTTACAGCTTTTCGACTAAGCAGTGGGGATTTTACAAGGGAAATGTTGGTATTTTTACCATTTTTGTCGAAATCAGAAAAACATATATATGGGAGCTATATATAAATCTCAACCGATTTCAACCAAATTTGGCACGCATAGCTACAATGCTAATTCTACTCCCTGTGCAAAATTTCAACTAAATCGGAGTTAAAAAATGGTCTCTGTGGTCATATGAGTATAAATTGGGCGAAAGCTATATATGGGAGCTATATCTAAATCTGAACCGATTTCAACCAAATTTGGCACGCATAGCAACAATGCTAATTCTACTCTCTGTGCAAAATTTCAACTAAATCGGGGTTAAAAATTGGCCTCTGTCGTCATATGAGGGTAAATCGGCCGAAAGCTATATATGGGAGCTATACCTAAATCTGAACCGATTTCAACCAAATTTGGCACGCATAGCTACAATGGTAATTTTACTCCCTGTGCAAAATTTCAACTAAATCGGAGCAAAAAATTGGCCTCTGTGGTCATATGAGTGTAAATCGGGCGAAAGCTATATATGGGAGCTATAACTAAATCTGAACCGATTTCAACCAAATTTGGCACGCATAGCTACAATACTAATTCTACTCCCTGTGCAAAATTTCAACCAAATTGGAGTAAAACTCTGGCTTCTGGGATCGTATTAGTCCATATCGGGCGAAAGATATATATGGGAGCTATATCGAAATCTGAACCAATTTCAAAAAAAATTTGCACATGTGACTATACTACTAATTGTACTCCTAGCGCAAAATTTCAACCAAATTAGGATAATACTCAGGCTTCTAGGGCCGTATAAGAGCATATCGGGCGAAAGATATATATGGGAGCTATATCTAAATCTGACCCGATTTCTTCCAAAATCAATAGGGTTCTATTTTGACCCAAAACACATACTTGTGCCAAATTCGAAGTCGATTGGGCTTAAATTACTACCTAATCCCTTGGTTACAAAAATGTGTTCACGGACAGACGGACATGGCTATATCGACTCAGGAGCCCACCCTAAGCATTTTTGTCAAAGACACCATGTGTCTATCTCGTCTCCTTCTGGGTGTTGCAAGCCCAAGACCCCAAATCAGGAGGTCGGTTTATATGGGGACTATATCAAAACCTGGACCGATATAGCCCATCTTCGAACTTAACTTGCCTGCAGACAAAAGACGAGTTTGTGCTTCATTATTGAAGACTGTAGCGTGATTACAACAGACAGACAGACAGACAGCCAGACAGACAGACAGACGGACATCGTTATATCGTCTTAGAAGTTCTCCCTGATCAAGAATATATATACTTTATATAGTCGGAAATCGATATTTCGATGTGTTACAAACGGAATGACAAACTTATTATACCCCCGTCACCATTCTATGGTGGTGGGTATAAAAATGAAATAAAAAACTTCCTGTGTAGGTAAAATAATTAACTTCTTTGTGAGGACATTTTTGGAAGTGCTTTTAAAGTTGTGCCTTTAGAACAACTCCCAATTGTGTGGAACTAATTTTAGTTGCTTTATTATAAATTAATTTTCGAGTTATTTTGATGTCTATTTTGTTATTCATTTTTATGAAATAAAACATTAATTGAACCTATAATTCCAGTCTATAGATTTTTAGCTAGGGGGGGCTATAGCACCCCCTAGCTAATGCGATTTTCAACGGAGAGTCTCTGCCTGTTTTGTGATATGGGAAAAGTAACTAAACAATAGAGAGATATTTTGAATCTTCATATACTCGTCAGTTGTCTTTTTTTTGGAAAAACTAGACGTCAACCATTAATTAATTAAATTGAACTTTAAATATTCAAAGAATAGAGTAAAACCATAGATTTCATAGATTTGCCTACATTTTGAAATTATTGTATTACATTCTGACCAAATAATATGGGCTATTCTCTTTACGATATTTCCAATAGAGAGGCTGTGCTGTTTTGTTTTTTTATTATTATTAAATTACAGAAAAATGTTTCTTCATTTAATTTTGTATAATTAATGTGCTCCTTATCTACATACATGTGTCGAGTATCCAACCAAAAATATTCATTACTTTCATTCTCAAATAATTTATTTCAACCAGAGCTTTTTTTTACCCAAAATACATATTGGCAGTTGGTGGGATAAATAGGACGAAAGACATCCTTTGGCATGTAATCTATGTATGACGATACGTTAAGATTTTTGGCGCGTATTGTGAATCATCAGCTTCTCTTTGCAGTACGCGAGTGTGTTTTGTTTGTCTTTGGTCAACATCCATGAGGCTTTAAAATCCACATAATTTCACAGCTTAATTACTCTGGTCTTGTGCTTTGGTTATAAATACTCGGACCCACCAGTCTACATAAATTATGCATTAGTTTACATGCGCACCAAACCGATGTTAAAAGGTTAAAATTATCCGCCACATACACAAATGCCGGATAGATAGATATCCACACATACCCGGTGGTGTGCTATATGTCGGTTTGATTTCATTACATTAGAATGGGTCATTTACACTGTGTAAATGAAGGAAATATTGTGAGATGTTAGAAAAAGGATTTTGATTTTGAAAGCTTTACGGCTCTTCATAAGTAGATACCATTTGCACTGTGTATGTAGCATATCATGTGGACTTTTTACTGGACTAGGTTTCTAGATTGGTTCACCCTTATCGCTCATGAGCTGTTCACATTGGAAAATAGTTCTTCGAGAATTTAATATTTGAGTTAAATCGTAGTCACGTAGACCACAATTATTGTATGATTTTTATATATGAGTCTTTCTTAGTGAACTTGTGAACATCTAAATAAGAATTTTATTTTAAAAGGAATACTTTATTATACCCTCCACCATAGGATGGGGGGGTGTATTAACTTTGTCATTCCGTTTGTAACACATCGAAATATTGCTCTAAGACCCCATAAAGTATATATATATATATATATATATATATATATATATATATATATATATATATATATATATATATATATATATATATATATATATATATATATATATATATATATATATATATATATATATATATATATATATATATATATATATATATATATATATATATATATATTCTGGGTCGTGGTGAAATTCTGAGTCAATTTGAGCATGTCCGTCCGTCCGTCTGTTGAAATCACGCTAACTTCCGAACGAAACAAGCTATTGACTTGAAACTTGGCATAAGTAGTTGTTATCGGATGGTATTGCAAATGGGTCATATCGGACCAATTTTTCGTATAGACCCCATATAAACCGATCCCCAGATTTAACCTCCGGAGCCTCTTAGAGGAGCAAAATTCATCCGATCCAGTTGAAATTTGGTACGTGGTGTCAGCATATGGTCTCTAACAACCAAGCAAAAATTGGTCCATATAGGTCCATAATTATATATAGTCCCCATATAAACCGATCCCCAGATTTGAACTCCGGAGCCTCTTGGAGGAGCAAAATTTAACAGATCCGTTTGAAATTTGGTACGCGGTGTTAGTATATGGTCTCTAACAACCATGCAAAAATTGGTTCATATCGGTCCATAATTATATAGACCCCCATATAAACCGATCCCCAGATTTGCACTCCGGAGCCTCTTGGAAGAGCAAATTTAATCCGATCCGGTTGAAATTTGATACGCGGTGTTAGTATATGGTCGCTAACAACCATGAAAAAATTGGTTCAAATCGGTCAATAATTATATAGACCCCCATATAAACCGATCCCCAGATTTGAACTCCGGAGCTTCTTGGCAGAGCAACCATGCAAAAATTGGTCCATATAGGTCTATAGTTATAAAGGGTGATTCTTTTGAGGTTAGGATTTTCATGCATTAGTATTTGACAGATCACGTGGGATTTCAGACATGGTGTCAAAGAGAAAGATGCTCAGTATGCTTTGACATTTCATCATGAATAGACGAACGATCTGCCACAACGTCGAATTTTCAGTGAATGGGCCCTAGAAAAGTTGGCAGAAAATCCGCTTTTTTATCGACAAATTTTGTTCAGCGATGAGGCTCATTTCTGGTTGAATGGCTACGTAAATAAGCAAAATTGCCGCATTTGGAGTGAAGAGCAACCAGAAGCCGTTCAAGAACTGCCCATGCATCCCGAAAAATGCACTGTTTGGTGTGGTTTGTACGCTGGTGGAATCATTGGACCGTATTTTTTCAAAGATGCTGTTGGACGCAACGTTACGGTGAATGGCGATCGCTATCGTTCGATGCTAACAAACTTTTTGTTGCCAAAAATGGAAGAACTGAACTTGGTTGACATGTGGTTTCAACAAGATGGCGCTACATGCCACACAGCTCGCGATTCTATGGCCATTTTGAGGGAAAACTTCGGAGAACAATTCATCTCAAGAAATGGACCGGTAAGTTGGCCACCAAGATCATGCGATTTGACGCCTTTAGACTATTTTTTGTGGGGCTACGTCAAGTCTAAAGTCTACAGAAATAAGCCAGCAACTATTCCAGCTTTGGAAGACAACATTTCCGAAGAAATTCGGGCTATTCCGGCCGAAATGCTCGAAAAAGTTGCCCAAAATTGGACTTTCCGAATGGACCACCTAAGACGCAGCCGCGGTCAACATTTAAATGAAATTATCTTCAAAAAGTAAATGTCATGGACCAATCTAACGTTTCAAATAAAGAACCGATGAGATTTTGCAAAATTTATGCGTTTTTTTTTAAAAAAAAGTTATCAAGCTCTTAACAAATCACCCTTTATATAGCCGATCCCCAATCACACAAAAATTGTTTCATATCGGTTCATAATCATGATTGCCACTCGAGCCAAAAATAATCTACCAAAATTCTATTTCTTTTTTTTTTCTCTTTATATCTTTATTTGCAATCTATTTACAATACACAAATATTAAGCAAATTGGTTGGATGAATTTAAAATTCTATTTCTATTGAACATTTTGTCAGAATGTTATTTCTATAGAAAATTTTGTCAGAATGTTATTTCTACAGAATTTTTTTTTTTTATTTTTTTATTTCTATAGAAAATTTTGGCAAAATTTTATTTCTATAGAAAATTTTGTCAAAATGTTATTTCTATACAAAATTTTGTTTCTATAGAAAATTTTGTCAAAATTTTATTTCTATAGAAACTTTTGACAAAATTTTATTTCTATAGAAAATTTTGTTAAAATTTTACTTCTATAGAAAATGTTGTCAAAATTTTATTTTGTCAAGATTTTATTTCTATAGAAATTTTTATCAAAATTTTATTTCTATAGAAAATGTTGTCAAAATTTTATTTCTATAGAAGATTTTGCCAAAATTTTATTTTTATGGAAAATTTTGTCAAAATTTTATTTCTATAAAAAATGTTGACAAAATTTTATTTCTATTGAAATTTTGTCAAAATTTTATTTCTATAGAAGATTTTGTCAAAAATTTATTTCCAAAATTTTATTTCTATAGAAAATTTTGTTAAAATTTTATTTCTATAGAAAAATTTCTCCAAATTTTACTTCTATAGAAAATGATGTCAAAATTTTATTTCTATAGAAAATTTTGTCAAACTTAATTATATACGTATTTAGTCGGCCTTTTTTAGTTTATTATATACCACATATGGACTACCTCGCAATTCAGAAGACGGTGTTAGGAAGTTGTAAGATACCTTGCCATCGGAAAGTGATACCGCAACCCAAGTAATTCGATTGTGGATGACAGTCTTCAGTAGAAGTTTCTACGCAATCCATGGTGGAGGGTACATAAACTTCGGCCTGGCCGAACTTACGGCCGTATATACTTGTTTTGATTTCATTATTGAAAAGCAAAAAGTGTTGGACATACCAACAAATATTAGTATCAGTTAAGATTTGTTGGAAATTGTTTCTTTTGGCACGAATTATTGCTAACAAAGCCATCACATGCTGCACGAAAGTAGCTCTACGACACTGAGATGGTCGAGCCTTTGGTATTTTGTAATGCCAATCCGCATACTTTGGTAACTATTGTACGGTACAAATGAAGCGAGGACCCTCGTTTTTAAGCCAGTATTGATTGACGGGTTCTGAATCCTGTTGGAATGTTCATGGTCTGCGGACGAAATGTTTGTCTGCTCATAACTTCAATACTGTCTGTAAGAAAATTTCCCAATAGTATTAGGCAGTGCCACTAAGACCATCGTCCGTTTCATTACCGTTAGCGGTGCTTGAGTGCTGGTGGTCAATCGAAGGTGTAAATTTTCAGCTGAGTTTCAAATCTGGCCTTCACTTTTCGGATAATTTCCAGTGTTCTGACCGTATTATACCCTCCGCCGTAGGATGGGGCATATATTAACGTTGGCAACATATCGAACTCTTGGTCTCAGACGCCATAAAGTATATATATTCTGCGACGTAGTCATATTCTGAGTCGATCTAGTTATCTCCGTCCGTGCGTCTGTGACGTCACACTAACTTCCAAACAAAAAGAGCTCTCGCCTCGAAACTTAGTAAAAGTAATTGATAATGGTGTATGTTAGATGGTATTACCAATGGGCCATATCGGACCACTTTTGCGTATAGCCCCCAAATAAACCGCCCCCCAAATATGGCTTACGGAGCCTCTTGCAAGAGCAAATTTCCTCCGGTCTGGTTCTACACCCTCAAAAAAAAATCGCTTCTTTAACATATGTTCCAAACATATTTTGCAGGAAGCACATATATTATTGCATACTGCCGAAACATTAATATGTTTGTTTTATGTGAACATATTATATGTTTGGAAGCATTTTGAGCCAAAAATATTATATGCTTGGAAGAATTTTTCCCAAACACGATTGTGCTCATTCCCTAACATACTCGTAATTTTCACTTCCACGAAATTTTTTAGTTATTGGCACCTTTCTCTGTAATACAAATAATGTTGAAGAAATTATTCACTTTTATAAATTTTTTAAATTTTACCTTTCGCCTGCACGGAGAATCGAACCGAGGACCATACAGTTTGTAAGCCAACACACTATCCACTGGGCTACGTAGCTGTTATAGTCACCAGTAGATAATTATCGTTTTAAGTTACATTTATATAGCATAGTTTGCAGCGCCCACGAGCCCATGCAAACATAACATTATTTAACAGAAACATACATTTGTTTGCCACGTGGAGCAGTGGTTAGCATGTCTGCCTTGCATGCAAAGGATCGTGGGTTCAATCCCTGCTCCGACCGAACATTTTTTTTTTGTTTTTTTTTTTTTTTTTTAATTTACACATTTATATTTATACTATATTAATTTTTTTAAATGAAACATCGAAATGTGCGTTATTAAAGATTTATAGTCAGTAACAGTGCTTGATATAAACGAAATTGAATGATTTTTGGATAAAATATTATTTTTTATTGCAAAAATAACAATCTTGTAATAAAAAACTGTTTTTGTACAAAACTTTAAAATTTGGAAGGAATTCAAAAACTAACAAAAGAAGAACGTGGAGTCGAGTATAAACATACATACATAATTTTATAATATAAACATAAATTTATTTAGGAGTGAACAGTTTTTTACTAGCATTTAATACCATCGCTCTAAAATTCCTTTTATTTTTCTTTAATAATTCATTTTAAAGAAAATAAACTTTTTAAATTGTTTTAACTGTAAAAGTTGAACTTAATGCCCGCTTTTATATTTGATGGTGTCCGCCAACTCCTCGTGGACTACTTTTTAATAAAGAGAAACTAAACTTTGTTTTTTTTTTACTTTTTACTGTGTAATTTTTCACTATTTCCTCCTTATTTCATTTTACCGTCCCAACTCTAAAAAGAGTATAGTGCCCTTTCGTTATTTTTATGAAGACCCCTGATTTCTTTTAACGAACCAAGAAAAAATAATGCCAAAATGATAAACAAAACACATGTCCACACATACATAAAATGCTGCTCTCAAGGCGAAAACATAAGCTGTTTGTTTTTCAAATGTCTATTCTCTTGGTTCAGAATGTATATTCTCTTTATTCAATTTAAATAATATTTAGACTTAAACATATCAAATTTTTGGCCTTATCATAAAACAGTTTTCCGAAACAACATACAAGCGGTTTCACAGAAATTGTTCTCTTTTGACTCTTTTGCTGTGTTATATTGATATCTTTCGTCAACTCTCCCGGTTTCCATCTCTATTTCTCTGTATACTCTCTCTGTCGCTTTGAATAAAATATCACAACATATGTATGTTTAGTTGAAATTTGTAAATTTATATATGTTTGTATTCACACATATGATTTTTATGAAACATTCATGCCCCAAACATAATATATTCTAACATATTAACATAGATGTCCCAAACATTTAGTGTTACTTTAGGAAAATTACATGTTCGCACTTAAATATATTGTGGTTTAAAATCGTGCCCGAAACACATTTTGTTTATATCGGAACATATGAAAAACATATTTTTCTAACAGTGTACAGATTTGACCTCCGGAGACTCTTGGAGGAGTAAGTTTGAGCTGATCTAGTGAATATAAAAAACCTTACTAAGATTGTTTCATATGGATTCATAATTATTTATAGTCTCCGTATAAAACAATCCCCAGATTTGACTTCCGGAGCCTCCTGGAGGAGCAAATTTCATCCGATCCGGATGTTAGTATATGCCCTCGCACAACAATTGGTTGATATAGGGCCATAATTATATGTAGGTCCCATACAAACCGCCAACCAAATTTTGAATTCTTAAACCTCATGTTCCATCCGATCCGGTTGGGCCTCTAACTACCATGCGAAAATAGGTTCATATCGGTTCATCATTATTTATAGAGTCCATATGGACTAACTTACAATTTAGAGACAATGTCAAGGAATAAAACTCTACATTGATATCGGCAACTATCACCAGAATCCCAGTCTGTAGTAACCCAGCAAAAAAATTGAAAGTTGTTCTAAGGGCACCTTGGGAAGTGGTGCATTGCAACGGCTCTTGAAATGGTAGACATCCGTCCTATGACAAACACATGTTAAATTCATCGCTTCTGTGCCAATTTTGATTTGGCTTGGAATTGTTCATATAGTCACCCTTTGGAAATTTTATTTCATTGTCCACACTTATGCATGTTTGATGATTTCCACTTTCGTAAATTTTTATTTACATTACAGGCACATTTGCATGTAATGAATTAAAACATTAATTGCAGCTTTGCTCTGCGTCCCAAATTGATTTATCAAAAATGTTGTAAAAACAATTATTTCCCAGCGTAATAAAACAATATTGAATGTACACGATGATAATAATGTGAAATATCTATAACAATGACTGCTATAAAATCCACTAAAAGAGCTTGATCTGTTTCAAAGATTTTTTATTTTCTCTAATTTAAAACTTAAAGAGAAAATAAAATGTAGGCAATAAATTAAGTTAATTTTCCTTTCGCTACACTGAATAAAATATTTACATAATATGAAAGATTATGCAAACCTGAATTTTAGGACACGCAAGTTGTACAGTCTTAAGGACAAATTGCTTTAAAATAAAGAAGTTTGAATTGAAAGATAGTTCATAATCCTTGCTATAAGAAATTATTCTTAAAATTTAGGACACGAAACTTTGAATTTTTCTCCAAATCGTTATACCTGTACCCTCAAAAAAAAATCGCCTCTGTAACATATACTCAAAACAAGCACATATGGCCGTAAGTTCGGCCAGGCCGAATCTTATGTACTCTCCACCAAGGATTGAGTAGAAACTTCTACTAAAGACTGTCATGCACAATCGAATTACTTGGGATGTGGAAATACTTGCCGATGACCTTGTCATCTTAAAACTTCTTAACATCGTCCTCTAAATTGTAAGTTATGTTACTCATATGTGGTATATATTGAACAAAAAAAAAAACAACAGATTAAATACGTATATAATTCTGTTCTTGACCCGATATATGATATATAGGGAAGTGTATAAATAATTACCAACGGATATGAAGTTTTGAGCGGTAATTAGAGAGTCGAATTGAAATATGGGTGTTGCTTTATAAGGGGGCTATATATAATTACGAACCAATATGGACCAATTTTTGTATGATTGGGGATAGGTTTATCTGGGGGGCTATATATAACTATAGACCGTTATGGACCAATTTTGGCATGGTTGTTAGCTGCCATATACTAGCACAATGTAAAAATTTCAACGGCATCGGATGAATTTTCCTCCTCCAAGATGCTCCGTAGATCTAATCTGGGGATCAGTTTATATGGGGTAAATATATAATTGGACCGAAATAGACGAATTTTTGCATGGTTTTTAAAGACTAAATACTTAGATCACGTAGCAAATTTCAACCGGATCGGATGAAATTTACTACTCCAAGAGGCTCCGTAGGCGTAATCTGGGGATCGGTTTATATGGGGACTATGTATATGTTAATTATGGACCGATATGGATAAATTTTTGCATGGTTGTTAGGGACCATATAGTAAATCCACGTACCAAATTTCAACCGGATCGGATGAAATTTACTACTCCAAGAGGCTCCGTAGGTCAAATCTGGGGATCGGTTTATATGCATGGTTGTTAGGGACCATTTACTAAATCCACGTACCAAACTTTAACCGAATCGGATGAGTTTTGCTATTCCAATAGACTCCGGAGTTCAAATCTGGGGAAAGGTTTATATGGGGGCTATATATAATTACGGATCGATGTGGACCAATTTTGCTTGGTTCTTAGAGACCGTATACTAACACCATATACCAAATTTAAGCAGGATCGGATTAAATATGCTTTTCTTAGAAGCTCCGCAAACCAAATCTGGGGATCGGTTTATATGTGAGCTATATATAATTATGGACCTATGTGGACCACTTTTTGCATGGTTGTTAGAGACCATCCACCAACACCACGTACCAAATTTCCAGCCGGTACGGATGAAATTTTCTTACCTTTGAGCTCCGCAAGCCAAATCGGGGGATTGGTTTATATGGGGGGCTATATATAATTATACACCGATGTGGACCAATTTTTGCATGGTTGTTAGAGACAATATACTCACACCACGTACCAAATTTTAACCGGATCGGATGAATTTTGTTCTCCAAGGGGCTCCTGAGGTCAAACCTGGGGATCGGTTTATATGGGGGCTGTATATAATTATGGACCGATATGAACCAATTTTTGCATGGTTGTTAGAGACCATACGCCAACACCACGTACTAAATTTCAGCCGGAACGGATGAAATTTGCTTCCCTTTGAGGCTCCGCAAGTCAAATCGGGGTATCGGTTTATATGGGGGCTATATATAATTATGGACTGATATGGACCAATTCTTGCATGGTTGTTAGAGGTCATATATATAAACACTACGTACCAAATTTTAAACGGATCGGATGAATTTTGTACCTCCAAGAGGCTCCGGAGGTCAAATCTGGGAATCGGTTTATATTTTTGCATGGTTTTTAGAAACCATATTCCAAAACCACGTACCAAATTTCAACCGGATCGGATGAAATTTGCTTCTCTAAGTGGCTCTGCAAGCCAAATCTGGGGGCGGTCTATATGTTATGGGGGCTATACGTAAAAGTGGTCCAATGTGGCCCATTTGCAATACCATCCGACCTACATCAATAACAACTATTTATGCCAAGTTTCAAGTCGATAGCTTCATTCGTTCGGAAGTTAGCGTGATTTCAACAGACGGATGAACGGACAAGCTTAGATCGACTCAGAATTTCACCACGACCCAAAGTTAAAATCACATTTAGTCACATTTAGATAAAGCTCACATATATAGTTTTCGCCCGATTTACACTCCTAAGGCCCCAGAGGCCAAATGTTTGCTTCGAGTTACGTGAAGTTTTGCACAGGGAGTAGAATTAACATTGTGAATATGCACACCGAATTTGGTTGAAATCTGTAAAGATTTAGATATAGCTTCCATATATAGCTTTCGCCCGATTTATAGTCATATGACCACCATAGGTCAAAATTTAACTCCGATTTACTTAATTTGTGCACAAGGAGTGGAATTAAAATTTTTGCTATGCATGTCAAATTTGTTTGAAATCGGTTCAGAATTAGATATAACTCCCATATATATGTCTTCCGCCCGATTTACATTCATATGACCATGGAGGCCAAAGTCTCATTTCGAACATGTTAAAGTTTTGCACTGAGAGTTCAATTAAAATTTTAGCAATGTTTGCCAAATTTTATCAAAATCGGCTCAGAATTAGACAAAGCCCCCATATATATGTTCTCCCGATTTTAGCAAATATAACCAAAATTCCAACATTTTCCTCGTAAAATCGAAAAAATGGTTGAAATTTACCTATAATCTGATTCCTATGTATCAAACGTCAAATCATAAATGCAGGCTTAAGAAATTTTATGCAATTTAAATATTTCCAATATTTTTATACCCTGCGCCACACTGTGGAACAGGGAATTATAATTTAGTGCATATGTTTGCAACACCCAGAAAGAGACGAGATAGACACATGGTGTCTTTGCCAAAAATGCTCAGGGTGGGCTACTGAGTCGATATAGCCATGTCCGTCTGTCCGTGAACACATATTTGTAATCAAGGTCTAGGTCGCAGTTTTAGTCCAATCGACTTCAAATTTGGCATAAGTATGAGTTTTGGCTCAGAAGAGAACATTGTTGATTTTGGAAGAAATCGGTTCAGATTTAGATATAGCCCGATATGGACTTATATGGCCCCAGAAGTCAGAGTTTTACCCTAATTTGCTTAAAATTTTGCACAGGAAGAACAATTAGCACTATAGTTAAGTATGCCCAATTTTATTGAAATCGGTTCAGATTTCGATATAGCTCCCATATATATCTTTCGCCCGATATGGGCTAATATGGTCCCAGAAGCCAGTATTTTACCCCAATTTGGTTGAAATTTTTCACTAGGAGTACAATTAGTACTGTAGTCAAGTGTGCCAAATTTTATTGAAATCGGTTCAGATTTAGATATGGCTCCCTTATATGTCGTTCGCCCGATTGACACTCATATGACCACAGTGTCCAATCTTTTACTCCGATTTACTCGAAATTTTTCACAGGAAGTAGAGTTAACATTCCAACTTGGTTGAAATCGGTTCAGATTTAGATATCTCTCCCATATATAGTTTTCGTCCGATTTACACTCATATGACCACAGAGGCCAATTTTTAACTCCGATTTAGTTGAAATTTTGCACAAGGAGTATAGCATTGTAGCTATGCGTGCCAAATTTGATTGAAATCGGTTCAGATTTAGATATAGCTCCCATATATGTGTTTTTGTGATTTCGACAAAAATGGCCAAATTACCAACATTTTCCTTGTAAAATCGCCACTGCTTAGTCGAAAAGTTGTAAAAATTACTCTAATTTTCCTAAACTTCTAATACATATATATCAAGCCATAAGATTTAAATGCTTTCCATATTTATACCCTTCACCACTACTGTGGTACAGGGTATAATAAGTTTGTGCATTTGTATGTAACGCCAAGAAGGAAAAGTCTGAGACCCATCGTTTAGTATACCGATCGTCTTAGAATTAAATTCTGAGTCGATTTAGCGATGTCCGTCTGTCTGTCTGTCTGTCTGTCTGTCTGTCTGTCCGTCTGTCTGTCTGTCTGTTGATGTATTTTTGTGTGCAAAGTACAGCTCGCAGTTTTAGTCCGATTGTCCTAAAATTTGGTACAGGGTCGTGTTTCGGCTCAAAGACGATCCCTATTGATTTTGGAAAAAATCGGTTCAGATTTAGATATAGCTGCCATATATATTTTCCTCAAATTCCGTACATCCGAATATTTTATGAGTCTCGAAAAACTTGCAAAATATCAGCCAAATCGGTTCAGATTTAGATATAGCTCCCATATATAGCTTTCGGCCGATTTACACTCATTTGCCCACAGAGGCCAATTTTTTGCTCCGATTTAGTTGAAATTTTGCACAGGGAGTAGAATTAGCATTGTAGCTATGCGTGCCAAATTTGGTTCAAATCGGTTCAGATTTAGATATAGCTCCCATATATAGCTTTCGCCCGATTTACACTCATATGACCACAGAGGCCAATTTTTTGCTCCGATTTAGTTGAAATTTTGCACAGGGAGTAGAATTAGCATTGTAGCTATGCGTGTTAAATTTGGTTGAAATCGGTTCAGATTTAGATATATCTCCCATATATAGCTTTCGCCCGATTTACACTCATATGACCGTAGAGGCCAATTTTTAACTCCGATTTAGTTGAAATTTTGCACAGGGAGTAGAATTAGCATTGTAGCTATGCGTGCCAAATTTGGTTGAGATCGGTTCAGATTTAGATATATCTCCCATATATAGCTTTCGCCCGATTTACACTCATATGACCATAGAGGCCAATTTTTAACTCCGATTTAGTTGAAATTTTGCACAGGGAGTAGAATTAACATTGTAGCTATGCGTGCCAAATTTGGTTGAAATCGGTTCAGATTTAGATATAGCTCCAATATATATGTTTTTCTGATTTCGACAAAAATGGTCAAAATACCAACATTTTCCTTGTAAAATCGCCACTGCTTAGTCGAAAAGTTGTAAAAATGACTCTAATTTTCCTAAACTTCTAATGCATATATATCGAGCGATAAATCATAAATAAACTTTTGCGAAGTTTTCTTAAAATTGCTCCAGATTTAAATGTTTCCCATATTTTTTTACTAACATTGTGTTCCACCCTAGTGCATTAGCCGACTTAAATTTTGAGCCTATAGATTTTGTAGAAGTCTATCAAATTCTGTCCAGATCGAGTGATATTTAAATGTATGTATTTGGGACAAACCTTTATATATAGCCCCAACACATTTGACGGATGTGATATGGTATCGAAAATTTAGCCCCCAACATATTTGACGGATGTGATATGGTATCGAAAATTTAGATCTACAAAGTGGTGCAGGGTATAATATAGTCAGCCCTGCCCGATTTTAGACTTTCCTTACTTGTTAGTTTTGCAATACAGAAAAAAAATGTTTATTCCATAAAGACGGTCCATCTCGTTTATATCAAGCACTGTTCTTTTCTGACTTTAAGTCTTCTATAAGACACATTTTGAAGTTTCATAAAAAGATTAATATACAGTGCACTCGGGTGAACACTAACTAACTACTCCGTAACGCTGAAAAATATGAAATTTTACGTTAAAGACAGATTCACAATGCCAAATACAATTTCAAATACACCTTCGGAATTTTATAGTGGTCTAATTAGTCTTTTTTCGTGAATTTTAATTATTAATTTAAATTGCTTTATACGCACTGATATTTTTCCGATCTCATTTCTTATACTTTGTCATTCCGTTTGTAACACATCGAAATATTGCTCTAAGACCCCATAAAGTATATATATTCTGGGTCGTGGTGAAATTCTGAGTCGATCTAAGCATGTCCGTCCGTCCGTCTGTTGAAATCACGCTAACTTCCGAACGAAACAAGCTATCGACTTGAAACTTGGCACAAGTAATTGCTATTGATGTAGGTCGAATGGTATTGAAGATGGGCCATATCGGTCCACTTTTACGTATAGCCCCCATATAAACGGACCCTCAGATTTGGCTTGCTGAGCCTCTAAGAGGATCATATTTCATCCGAACCGGCTGAAATTTGGTACATGAAATTGATATATGGTCTCTAACAACCATGCAGAAATTGGTTCACATCGGTCCATAATTATATATAGCCCCCATATAAACCGATCCCCAGATTTGGCTTGCGGAGCCTCAAAGAGAAGCAAATTCCATCCGATCCGGTTGAAATTTGGAACCTGGTGTTAGTATATGGTCTCTAACAACCGTGTCAGAATTGGTCCATATCGGTCCATAATTATATCTAGTCCCCATATAAACCGTTCTCCAGATTTGACCTCCGGAGCCTCCTGGAGGAGCAAAATTCATCCGATCCGGATGAATTTTGCTCGTGGTGTTAGTATGTGGCCGCTAACAACCATACCAAAATTGTTCCATATCGGTCTATAGTTATATATAGCCGATCTCCACACTGAAAGAAATATTGTCGTGAGGTCAAAGATTTCATGTCTTTAAAATACGAATACAAATTTTGCTTAGCATAGAGGACGCATTTCTCTAAAATAAAGTTATTTTCCTTGTCCAAAAGTTGATAAACTTTTCAATGAAGTCATATTGTCCTTATAATTAAGTGATTTGACTTAAAAATGGGTATCTTAACATGAAAGAAAAAATTTATATGCTAAGGTCAACTTGACTTTAATAATTCAGAAAAATTCTTTAAATTTAATGAAATTGTCTTTAAATTTGTTGTCTTTTTGCATCTTGACTACAAAGCAAAAAATCGTTCAAATATAGGACATGTTTTTCAAAACTTTATTTTAAAGAAGTTTTTACATCAAACATAGCATAATTTCTACTGGAAGTAGAGTCCTAGTTTGGAAAATAAAGTTGCCGTTAACTCGTTTTTAAAGGACTTTGATAGCATATGAGAAACAAGTATATAAAGCAGTAAGTTCGGCCGGGCCGAATTTTAAATACCCACCACCATGAATCAAATATTATAGTTTCCTGTGAAAATTTCAGGGGGATTTGATGACAAGCAGATCAGTTCAACCAGTACACTTCCCGAAGATAAATTCAAAGATTTTACCTATGAAGACTAGATCAGATTCTGGATTTATAAGAACCATATTTGTTTGAGTTTAAGAGGAATCATAAACATCGTGTGCAAGAAAACGATGAAATAACGCCTTGATTTAAAATCTAACATCTGTAGATTTTTACCCCCATTATATAAATGATTACCAGAAGTAAAATATGGAAACTATAATTCAGTTTCAAGCAATTTTCATTATCAGTGCATGGACATGGACCGATATTCACTATTTTCGGCACACCTCTTTATGTTCCTAAAATACTTCTAGATTTAAAATTTCATGCAAATTTTAAAAAAAAAACTATGGTTTCTAAAAGCCCAAGAAGTAAAATCGTGAGATCGGTCTATTTGGGAGATAAACCAAAACATGGACCACTACACGCCATTTTCGGCTCTCATATTTAAGGTCCTAAAATACCTCTAGATTTCTCATTTCAGGCAAGTTAGATAAAAACTACGGATTCTAGAAGGCTAAAAAATAAAGTCATTTCTTGCACAGCTATTTATATTCCTAAAAACCTCCAGATTTTCGATTTCAGGCAAAGTGGATAACAATTACGGTTTCTAGAAGCCCAAAAAGTAATATCGGGAGATCGGTCTATCTGATGGCTATATCAAAACATGGACCTATACTCACCATTTTCGGCATACCTTTTTATGGTCCTAAAATACCTCTAGATTTCCAATTTGAGGCAAGTTGGATAAAAACTACGGTTTCTATAAGCCCAAGAATAAAATCTTGAGATCGGTCTATATGGGGGCTATATAAAAACATGGTCCGATACTCATGATTTTCAGCACACTTCTATAGGGTTTTAAAATACCTCTTGATTTCTAATTTCAGGCAAATTGGATAAAAACTACAGATTTTAGACGCCCAAGAAGTAAAAACTGGAGATCGGTCTATATGGGGGTTATACCAAAACATGGACCGATACTCACCATTTTCGGCACATTCCTTTATTGCTCTAAAATACATCTAGATTTCCAATTTCAGGCAAATTGGATAAAAACTACGGATTCTATAAGCCCAAGACCCCATATCGGGAGATCGGTCTATATGGGGGATATACCAAAACCTGGACCGATACTTACCATTTTTAGCACACCTCTTTATGGTCCTAAAATACCTCTAGATTTTAAATTTCAACCAAATTGGATAATAACTACGGATTTTAGAAGCCCAAGAAGTAAAATCGGGAAATCGGTCTATATGGGGGCTATACCTAAATATCAACCGATAGTCACCATTTTTGGCACACTTCTTTATGGTGCTAAAATACCTCTAGATTTCCAATTTCAGGCGAATTGGATAGAAACTATCGATTCTAGAAGCCCTAGAAACATAATCGGGAGATCGGTCTATATGGGGGCTATACCAAAATATGGACCGATACTCACCATTTTTGACACACCTCTTTGTTGTCATAAAATACCTCTAGATTTCCAATTTCAGACAAATTGGATAAAAACTAAGGTTTTTATAAGCCCAAGACCCCAAATCGGGAGGTCGGTTTATATGGGGGCTATATCAAAACTTGTACCGATATAGCCCATCTTCGAACTTGACCTGCCTGCAGAAAAAAAAAACGAGTTTGTGCGAAATTTCAGCACGATTGCTTTATTATTGAAGACTGTAGCGTGATTACAACAGACAGACAGACAGACAGACAGACGGACATGGCTATATCGTCTTACAATTTCTCCCTGATCAAGAATATATATACTTTATATAGTCGGAAATCGATATTTCGATGTGTTACAAACGGAATGACAAACTTATTATACCCCCGTCACCATTCTATGGTGGTGGGTATAAAAAAGCTGAGAAAGCGAAAAATTAAAATTTGCTTCCTAGAAGTAAGTACACAAAACCTAAATTTGAAAGAGAATTGTGTCTTAATAGTATCCTTACTTGTATTCTCCGCTTTTTTGGCTCGGAATCAATACCAAATTTTTTTAAAGTAAAGACAAAATCTTTGGAACCGAATATGCTTTTTTTCAGTGCAATCACATAAAAAATTGGTCCATATCGGTTCATAATCATGGTTGTCACTCGAGCCAAAAATACCAAAATGTTATTTCTATAGAAGATTTTGTCAAAATTTTATTTCTATAGAAAATTTTGTTAAAATTTTATTTCTATAGGAAATTTTGTCAAAATTTTTTTTATAGAAAATTTTGTCAAACTGAATTATATACGTATTTAATCGGCCTTTTTATACCCTCCACCATAGGATGGGGGTATATTAACTTTGTCATTCCGTTTGTAACACATCGAAATATTGCTCTAAGACCCCATAAAGTATATATATTCTGCGTCGTGATTAAATTCCGAGTCGATCTAAGCATGTCCGTCCGTCCGTCCGACCGTCTGTTGAAATCACGCGAACTTCCGAACGAAACAAGCTATCGACTTGAAACTTGGCACAAGTAGTTGTTATTGATGTAGGTCGAATGGTATTGAAGATAGGCCATATCGGTCCACTTTTACGTATAGCCCCCATATAAACGGACCCCCAAATTTGGCTTGCAGACCCTCTAAGAGAAGCAAATTTCATCCGCTCTGGCTGAAATTTGGTACATGGTGTTAGTATATGGTCTCTAAGAACCATGAAAAAATTGGTCCACATTGGTCCATAATTATATATAGCCCCCATATAAACCGATCCCCCGATTTGGCTTTCGGAGCCTCTAAGAGAAGCAAATTTCATCCGATCCGACTGAAATTTGGTACATTGTGTTAGTATATGGTCTTTAACAACCATGCAAAAATTGGTCCACATCGGTCCATAATTGTATATAGCCCCCATATAAACCGATCCCCAGATTTGGCGTGCGGAGCCTCTAAGAGAAGAAAATTTCATCCGCTCTGGCTGAAATTTGGTACATGGTGTTAGTATATGGTCTGTAACAACTATGCAAAAATTGGTCTACATCGGTCAATAATTATATATAGCCCCATATAAACCGATCCCAGATTTGACCTCCGGTGCCTTGTGGATAAGCAAAATTCATCCGATCTGGTTGAAATTTGGTACGTGGTGGTAGTATATGATATTTAACAACCATGCCAAAAGTGGTCCATATCAGTCCATAATCATATAAAGCCCACATATAAACCGATCCCGAGATTTGGTTTTGGAGCCTCTTGGAGAAGTAAATTTCCTCCTAGTCAGTTGAAATTTGGTACATTCTGCTAGTATATGGCCGTTAACAACCATGCCTAACTAGGTCCATATCGGTCTATAGTTATATATAGCCCCCATATAAGCGACCCCCATTTTTCAATTGTGGCTTTCTAAGTACCGTGCAAAAGTCCATATCGATTCGTCATTATTTGTAGACTTACATACCTTTTTGTCTAATATATACCACGTGTGGACTAACTCACAATTTGGAAAACGATTTAAGATACCACAACTCAAGTAATTCGATTGTGTATAACAGTCTTTCGAAGAAGTTTCTACGCAATCCATGGTGGAGGGTACATAAGATTCGGACTGGCCGAACTTACGGCCGTTTATACTTGTTGATTTAATATTTACCACATATGGACTTACTTATAATTTAGAAGACGGTGTTAGGAGGTTTTAAGATACCTTGCCATCGGCAAGCGTTACCGCTACCCAAGTAATTTGATTGTGGATGGCAGTATTTATAAGAAGTTTGTACGCAATCCATGGTGGAGGGTACATAAGCTTCGGTCTGGCCGAACTTACGGCCGTTTATACTTGTTTTTACTATCATTGTTTTCCACCCTAGTGCATTAGCCGACCTAAATTTTGAGTCTATAGATTTTGTACAAGTCTATCAAATTATGTCCAGATCGAGTGATATTTAAATGCATGTATTTGGGATAAACCTTTATATATAGCACCCAACACATTTGAAGGATGTGATATGGTATCAAAAATTAGATCTACAAAGTGGTGCAGGGTATAATATAGTCGGTCCCGCCTGACCGACTAATGTTCGTTCGTTTGGAATATATGTAAAATTATATTATTTTCGTTTCCAAAATTGTAATTTTTAAGAAAGGGTATGTTTCTGTAAAATAAAGTTTCTTTACATCGGCTCGTGGTCGCCCAAAACTGAGTATTGAAGGCTATAACGATTAATTATCTGTTGATGACAATAACAACTAAGTAGCCCAGTGGATAGTGTGTTGGTATATAAACTGTATGGTCCGCAGTTCGATTCTCCGTCCAGGCGAGAGGTAAAATTTGAAAAATTTAATAATTTCTTCTAAATTATTATTATTAGTATTACAGAAATAGGTGCTAAGAGTGAAATAAACCTCATGGAAGTGATAAAGATGTGAGACCATATGCAATTAGCCAGAAAATAAATAAAATAAAATTTGAGTTAATCCTTGTGAAATTGTTTTCACATCCTGGAAAAAATCAATGTTTATCACCAAAAGTGTACGATATAGCTCTCTTCCAAACAAACTTTCGTACAACGAAAAGCAAATGGTTGTTTGTCTAAAATTTCGTTTAGGAATGAACTTTTTTTTTGTGTGTAGCCTGCGATAGTGGATGATACTTCCATCATATTAACCTAAATGGTAGTTAGTAATAAATGTTTATACAAAAGTTTGGAGTAATCTATGTCACGAGAATTTTTTGCATTCTCTTTTTTACACTGAAATTAAAAAAAAAAAAAAAAAAAACATTTTATTTCCCTATTATTAAAAGCAGGCTTACTCTAATCACATTGTGTTGGATGAACGATGGACATTATAATGCCATTACCATGTATATGTCAAAATAATTATCTAAATGCATAAAAGAGCATTTCTTTACTTCAATGCAATGTGCAAATTTATACAACAATTCAAATAAAAACTTGACATTATCATTAAAATCATTTCAATTAGCATAATAAACACAAATGTGAAGTAAAATGCTATAGAATTTAAATATTTTTTATTGAATGATTATTTAATAATAAAAATGATTAATCAGGAAAATGATTAATTTGCCAATTGAATGATTAATTTAATAAATTTAGTATATATAATATAAAAAAAAATAAAATTTGATTAAGGACCTCATTTTGGAAAAAAAATAAGGCCCGATGATGCCGCCAGCCCATAAACCGCACCAAACAGTCACTCTTTGTGGGTGCATTGGTTTTTCGACAATCACTCTTGGATTCTCATTCGCCCAAATGCGACAATTCTGTTTATTGACGAATCCACTGAGGTGAAAATGTGCCTCATCACTGAAGATGATTTTCTTCGAAAATTGATCATCCACTGTTGCCATTTCTTGGAACCATTTAACACGTTGTTGGATTGTGTATCTCTCCATGGTTCAAATTGAGTAAGTCTGAAATAGAGAAATGTCAAATAAAATTCGGAAAAAACTTGGCGTTTAGGTGTGGTTCACATGTTTGGAACGTATATGTGTATGTTAATATATTAGAACATATTACATATGTTTGTTCCATCAAATTTTTTTAATGGGGATCAACAAATATGTTTAATATTTTCCGGTACAATTAAAATGTGTTACGGCCTGAATTATTTCATTTTTATACCCACCACCATAAAATGGTGACGGGGGTAAAATAAGTTTGTCATTCCGTTTGTAACATATCGAAATATCGATTTTGGACTATATAAAGTATATATATTGTTGATCAGGAGAAATTCTAAGACGATATTACCATGTCCATTTGTCTGTCTGTCTGTTATAATCACGCTACAGTCTTCATTAATGAAGCTATCGTCCTGAAATTTTGCACAAACTCGCCTTTTGTTTGCACGTTCGAAGAGGGGCTATATCGGTCCATATAAACCGACCTCCCGATTTGTGGTCTTGGGCTTATAGAAACCTTAGTTTTTATCAAATTTGCCTGAAATTGGAAATCTAGAGGTATTTTAGGACCACAAAGAGGTGTGTCAAAAATGGTGAGTATTGGTCCATGTTTTGGTATAGCCCCCATATAAACCGATCTCCTGATTTTACTTCTTGGGCTTATAGAATCCGTAGTTTTGATCCAATGTGCCTGAAATTGCAAATTTATAGATATTTTAGGACCATAAAGAGATACGCCGAAAATGGTGAGTATCGGTCAATGGTTTAGTATAGCCCCCATATCGACCAATCTCGCGATTTTACTTTTTGGGCTTGTAGAAACCGTAGTTGTTGTTGTTGTTGTAGCCCTTTGGACTTGGTATTTTCGAGTTTTTCGGGAAATAAGCATACTCCAAATGGAGGTTTGCAGTCCTTGGACAGGGTTGAAAACCCTGTGTCCGCCCCGGGCCGTAGACCCGACTGCAACGAGGGCGGAAACGTAGTTGTTGTCCAATTTGCTTGAAATTGAAAATCTGGAGGTTTTTTTAGGACTATAAATAGGTGTGCAAGAAATGATTTTATTGTTTGGGATTCTAGAAACCGTAGTTTTTATTCAGTTTGTCTGAAATTTTAAATCTAGAATTATTTTAGGACCATAAAGAGGTTTGCCAAAAACGGTGAGTATCTCCCGATTTAACTCCTTGGGTTTGTAAGAAACGTAGTTTTTATCCGATTTGTCTGAAATTGTAAATATACTGGTATTTTAGACTCATAAAAACGTCCATTTGGTGAGGCATCCATATAGACCGATTTCTCTTCTTGAGGATATAGAAGGCGCACTGATCATGAAATTGCTTGACACTGATTTTACTTCTAGTAATCATTTAAATAATGGGTGTAAAAATCTACAAATTTTAGATTTAAAATCAAGGCAATATTTCATCATTTTCTTGCACACTTACAAAAGATGTTAATGGTTCCTCTAAAAGTCAAACAAAAATGGTTCTTATAAATCCAAAATCTGATATAGTCTTCATAGGTAAAATCTTTAAATTTATCTTCGGGAAGTGTACTAGTTGAACTTCTCGGCTTGGGAGAATATATGTCATTAAACCCCCCTGAAATTTCAAAGGAAACTATAATATTTGATTCATGGTGGTGGGTATTTAAGATCCGACCGGCCGAACTTACTGCTGTATATACTTGTTTCCTTTAGTTTCGAAGGCACTTTTTCTGGTCGAAGGACTTTTTCGTCTGTGTACTGAATTTTAAATACTAACAAGTACATACGGCCGTAAGTTCGACCAGGCCGAATCTTATGTACCCTCCACCATGGATTGCGTAGAAACATCTGCGAAAGACTGTCACCCACAATCGAATTACTTGAGATGTGGTATCTTAAATTGTTTTCTAAATAGGGATTTAGTCCATACGTGGTATATATTAGACAAAAAAGGTATGTGTATGTTAGGTAAGTCTACAAATAATTACGAATCGATATGGACTTTTGCACGCTACGTAGAGAGTCAGAATTTAAATATGGGGGTCGCTTATATGGGGGCTATAATTATGAACTTGATATGGACCAATTTTTGTGTGATTGGAGATCGATTTATCTGAGGGCTATATATAACTATAGACCGATATGGACCTAGTTAGGCATGGTTGTTAACGGCCATATACTAGCACAATGTATCAAATTTCAACTGACTCGGATTAAATTTGCTCCTCCAAGAGTCTCCAAAACCAAATCTCGGGATCAGTTTATATGGGGACTATATATGATTATGGACTGATATGGACCACTTTTGGCATGGTTTGGCACGTACCAAATTTCAACCAGATCGGATGAATTTTGCTTCTCCAAGAGGCTCCAAAACCAAATCTCGGGACGGGTTTATATGGGGCTATATATAATTATGGACTGATATGAAGCAGTTCCTGCATGGTTGTTGTATACCATATACTAACATCACGTACCAAATTTCAACCGAATCGGATGAATTTTGCTCTTCCAAGGGGCTCCGGAGGTCAAATCTGGGGATCGGTTTATATGGGGGCTATATATAATTATGGACCGATTTCGACCAATTTTTGCATGGGTGTTTGAGGCCATATATTAACACCACGTACCATATTTCAAATGAATAAGATGAATTTTGGTCTTCCAAGAGGTAAAATCTGGTGATCGGTTTATATTGGGGCTATATATAATTATGGACCGATGTAGACCAATTTTTGCATGGTTATTAGATACCATATACTAACACCATGTACCAAATTTCAGCCTGATCGGATGGCATTTGCTTCTCTTAGAGGCTCCGCAAGCCAAATCGGCGGATCGGTTTATATGGGGGCTATATATAATTATGGACATATGTGGACCAATTTTTGCATGGTTATTAGAGACCATATACTAACACCATGTACCAAATTTCAGCCTGATCGGATGGCGTTTGCTTCTCTTAGAGGCTCCGTAAGCCAAATCGGCGGATCGGTTTATATGGGGGCTATATGGAATTATGGACCGATGTGGACCTATTTTTGCATAGTTGTTAGAGACCATATACTTACACCATGTACCAAATTTCAGCCTGATCGGATGGCATTTGCTTCTCTTAGAGGCTCCGCAAGCCAAATCGGCGGATCGGTTTATATGGGGGCTATATATAATTATGGACATATGTGGACCAATTTTTGCATGGTTATTAGAGACCATATACTAACACCATGTACCAAATTTCAGCCTGATCGGATGGCGTTTGCTTCTCTTAGAGGCTCCGTAAGCCAAATCGGCGGATCGGTTTATATGGGGGCTATATGGAATTATGGACCGATGTGGACCTATTTTTGCATAGTTGTTAGAGACCATATACTTACACCATGTACCAAATTTCATCCGATCCGGTTCTCTTAGAGGCTCCGCAAGCCAAATCTGGGATATCGGTTTATATGGGGGCTATATATAATTATGGACCGATGTGGACCAATTTTGACATGGTTGTTAGAGACCATAGAATAACAGCATGTATCAAATTTCAGCCGGATCGGATGAAATTTGCTTCTCTTAGAGGATTTGCAAGCCAAATCTGGGGGTCCGTTTATATGAGGGCTATACGTAAAAGTGGACCGACGTGGCCCATTTGCAATGCCATCCGACCTACATCAATAATAACTACTTGTGCCAAGTGTGAAGCCCATAGCTTGTTTCGGAAGTTAGCGTGATTTCAACAGACGGACGGACATGCCTAGATCGACTCAGAATATATATACTTTATGGGGTCTTATATAACTATAGACCGTAGTGCAATGGTTAGCATGACCGCCTTGCATACACAAGGTTGTGGGTTCGATTCCACCACCACCAAAAAGTTTTTCAGTGGTGGAACACCAAAAAGTTTTTCAGTGGTGGATTATCCCACCTCAGTAATACTGGTGACATTTCTGAGGGTTTCAAAACTTCTATAAATGGTTTCACTGCAATGTGGAACGCCGTTCGGACTCGGCTATAAAAAGTATGTCCCTTGTCATTGAGCTTAACATGGAATCGGGCAGCACTCAGTGGTAAGAGAGAAGTTCACCAATGTGGTATCACAACCTAACCTAACCTAACCTATATTTAGCCCCCATATAAACCGATCCCCAGATTTGGCTTGCGGAGCCTCAAAGAGAAGCAAAATTCATACAATCCGGCTGAAATTTGGTACATTGTGTTAATATATGATCTGTAATAACCATGCAAAAATTGGTCCACATCGGTCTATAATTATATATAGCTCCATATAAACCTATCCCCAGATTTGGCTTGCCTTTAAAAGAAGCAAATTTCATTCGATCCGGTTGAAATTTGGTACGTGGTGTTAGTATGGTCTCGGACAACCATACCAGAATTGGTCCATATCGGTCCATAATTATATATAGCCCTTATATAAACCGATTCCCAGATATGATATTCGGTGCCTCTTGGAGGAGCAAAATTCATCCGATCTAGTTGAAACATAGTACGTGGTGTTAGTATAGGTTTCTAACAACCATGCAAAAATTGGTCTATATCGGTTCATAATTATATATAGCCCCAATATAAACTGACCTCAGAATTGACCTTCGGAGCCTCTGGAAGGAGCTAAGTTCATCCGATCCGGTTGAAATTTAGTATGTGGTGTTAGTATACGGTCTGTAACAACCATGTAAAAATTGGTCTATATCGGTTCATGATTATATATAGCCCCCATATAGGGAGCTACCGTGGTGCAATGGTTAGCATGCCCCCTTGCATACACAAGGTCGTGGGTTCGATTCCTGCTATGACCGAACACCAAAAAGTTTTTCAGCGGTGGATTATCCCACCTCAGTAATGCTGGTGACATTTCTGAGGGTTTCAAAGCTTCTATAAGTGGTTTCACTGCAATGTGGAACGCCGTTCGGACTCGGCTGTTAAGCTCAATGACAAGGGACCTACTTTTTATAGGTCCCTTGTCATTGAGCTTAACATGGAATCGGGCAGCACTCAGTGATAAGAGAGAAGTTCACCAATGTGGTATCACAATGGACTGAATAGTCTAAGTGAGCCTGATACATCGGGCTGCCACCTAACCAAACCAAACCTAACCTAACCTATTGAGTCTTAGAGCAATATTTCGATGTGTTACAAACGGAATGACGAAGTAATATACCCCCATCCTAAGGTGGAGGGTATAAAAAGTCTGTTAACTCCGAAAGGAATATTATAAGAAATGGACTGAATTATCTTTTATTGTTGTTTTTTATGCCTGTGTTGAATAAAATATGCTAATATTGAATTAAAACACAACAAATTTCTTTAATTACAAATATTTAGGAAAATAATCGGCTTCGATCAGCTCTACTGTGTAGCTAATATCAAGGTGGTTTTCCTTACGTTGTGGTATCGCAATGGACTGAATAGTTTAAGAGAACATTCAATTGTCATTGACAACAATTGCAGTGAGCTCCATTTTAAATCCCAAATCAAAAAACGTTCTTTTCTGCTTGAGTTTCAAATGAATACTTACATCTAGAATAATGAAAATCTTAACCTAATTTAGAACAATATAACAAGAGTCTGTTATCACTCTTCTAGCGCTCATATCACCTAACAAACGATCCCAAGTGAACATGCAGCACACATGCACGTCACCTAGAGTTGTAGTTGCAACCCTTTGAAAACACCCTCCCACATAAGTGTTTCGCAGAATCGCTAGATCATATTGATCTTTTTTCTATAAATTGAAAGAGAAAGTAATAAACTTAAATGTAAACACTATGGTAGAGATTAAGATATATTTAGGTACATACTCGTTGTTCATTACATTCGGTTTGATTTGAACCCCGCACTAAGTAAGCCTGAAGTATCGGGCTGCCACTATACCTAACCTAACCTAACCCACGCTATTACATGCTGGGATGCAATATCTATTGATCCAATTTTTTTTTGTTTCAGTCTTGTTCACTGCTCGAATAGAAACAAATGGAATTGATCTATGGACCACTTAACCATCTACAAGGATTAAAATTCATTTCTTGTTCTCTATGAGTTGAAGCGAACTTATATTCAATTCACTTTGCTCTACAAATATTAGCAATGCTTTGGGAAATGTACCAGAGTTTGGTTTCTCCCCCTAAGAAGTCTTTGCATTTTCAATGACAGTACTAATACCTGACCATCATTTTCTTTTTCTAAGCTTTAGTATTCCTATGAGTTAATGAACTGCCAAGACCATTTACAACGTTATAATTGCTTTTGCAATAGAGGGAATGCGTTTTGTTTTTTTTTTTTTGTTCTACTTCACATGTAGCCCAACATATCCGAAATGGAGAAGAAAAGTTTACTCGACATATTGCTAGAACATACCAAATTAGATCTCCGGGCATTATAGAGCACTTAATTCACGAAGGCCTCAGTTAAGTTTTGTACATGTTGAAAGCAGAGAAGGAACAACTGAACCACACACTTGTTTTGGAACACTGTCAAGATGTGCCCTAACTTAGTCTTGTTGGTTTTATGTTTTGCCGAGAAATTGTCTGCTATTCTAACTAGAATATATTGCTGTTCGAATCAAATAAACGGAAATTGTACAAACTTTGACGTTAAGTAATTAGAATAATAAAAGCTTAATAACTTGAAGGAGAAGACCAAAATTTGGCCATATGGTGTTTTACATGATAATTAATGGGATGAGATGTTTGAACTAAATAGTTGTTTCATTCAACAGAGAAAATATAAGAAAATAAATTAAATTTGGAGACGTCACGTTACTATCACTTTTGTCTATTTTGTATATCAGGCAACGCGAAGAAAAATCACGTAGGTTTTATGCGCAGCAAAAACATTACCAAAGCATTTCCAAATAAAATGTTTCTAATCGAATTAGAAGATTCAGTCAAGAAAATAATTAACAAGTAAGTAAATAGAAAGTCGGGCGGGGCCGACTATATCATACCCTAAACCACCATTACAGAATTAGTAATCAGAATTAGTAGGTCTGGGAGATAAACCGCAGTTACATATTTAAGAAAATTAAGCGGTACATGTCTATGGGTGCTTTGTGTCAATCTGACTATAGCTCATAGTCAATGTTGCCAGGGAAAATGTTCGGTTTACCTTACAAGGACAAAAAAGTTCCCTACTTTCCCATACATTCCCAAACAATTTTCCCTTCTATATTTTTCGTTAAATTTAAAAAAATTTACAAAACAAAAATGGTTCTAAGTACTTTATAATCTTAAAACATGAATATGCAACGTATATAACTTAGAATATAAATTTGTATTACCACCACTGTTGCCACAGTTGGTAGAATTCTACCCAAATTAGTAACCTTTTTTGTTAAATCTCTATAAAAATAAAATTTTGGAAAAAGTTTCTATAAACAAATCTTTGTGAGAAATTTTTCTATAGAAATAAAATTTTGACAATAAATTCTATAGAAATAAAATTTTGAGAAAAAAATTCCACAGAAATAAAATTTTGAGAAAAATTTTTATAGAAATAATATTTTGAAAAAAATTTCTATAGAAATACAATTTTGACAAAATGTTCTATAGAAATAAAATGTTGACAAAATTTTCTACAGGAATAAAGTTTACCACACATTATTAAAGATCAAGCCTTGCCGGCTTCTAATTTCCTCCACTAGAGCCACCAAAATGTAAAAATTATTACAAATTATGTTGAGTGAAAATGTCCTACATTGTGGCCCTACGTCCCTACAAGACGCTAAATATTAGTAAAACCCTACATATAGAGAATTTCCCCTAGCAACACTGGCTGTGTTGATATTGCACCTACGGAGTTGGCATGCCACTAATATTGAGCCCATTATTAAAAATGAGAAAATCGTTAAATTAGTGTGGGTAATAAATCAAAATGTGTAAAAATCGAGCAATATTCTTATGTAAAAGCTACAAGTACGTATAAATACGATCGGCTAGTACATCAAAATTTGAAATTTGAGTAACATTGGTTAATAAATAAGAGTATTATGACCAAATTTGGGAAAATAGAGCGATGCATATATATGGAAGCTATATCTAAATCTGAACCAAATTGCATAATATTTTGCGGGTTTGATTAATACCACAAAAGGTTACCTTGTGCAAGATTTGAGTAAGATCAGTTAAGAAATGAGGCCTGTATGGTCAAACATAAGGTTATTAGGGGCGAATTTTTCAAAATCGGGTGATACATATATGGGAGCTATATCTACATCTGAACCGATTTCGATGAAATTTTGCACATATAGTTAGTACTATAGAGGACTGAATCTAGCAAACTTTTAGTAAGATCGGTTAATAAATAAGGGTTCTATGGCCAAATTTGGGAAAATCGGGCTATACATATATATATGGGAGCTATATCTAAATCTGAACCGATTTCGATGATTTTTTGCACAAATATTAAGTGCTATAGAAGACTACATTTAGCCAAATTTGGGTCTGATCGGTTGATGAATAAGGGTTTTATGGCCAAATTTAGAAAAATCGGGCGGTACATATATATGGCAGCTATATCTAAATCTGAACCGATTTCGATGATTTTTTGCACATATAGTAAGTGCTATAGAAGACTACAATTAGCCAAAATTGGTCAGATCGGTTGATAAATAAGGGTTTTGTGGCCAAATTTGGGAAAATTGGGCGATACATATATATGGGAGCTATATCTAAATCTGAACCGATTTGGATGAAATTTTGCAGACTTGAAGGGCGATGGAAAATATTACCTTTTGCCACATTTGGAGACGATGCGTTTGCAAAAACGCGCAACGTGACCCCATTTGTCGAAATCGGGCGATACATATATATGGGAGCTATATCTAAATTTGATCCGATTTCTTCCAAATTCAATAGCGTTCGTCCTTGTGCCCAAAAAACTCCTTGTACCAAATTTCATCAAAATCGGTTAATAATTGCGACCGGAATCCTGTGAACAACAAATACATGGACAGACGGACGGACACCAAGCGCTAGATCGACTCAGGAGGTGATTCTGAGTCGATCGGTATATATTTTATGGGGTCTATATCAAAACCTGGACCGATATAGCCCATCTTCGAACTTGACCTGCGTGCGGACAAAAGACGAGTTTGTGCAAAATTTCAGCACGATAGCTTCATTATTGAAGACTGTAGCGTGATTACAACAGACAGACGGACAGACAGCCAGACAGACAGACAGACGGAAAGACGGCCATCGTTATATCATCTTAGAATTTCTCTCTGATCAAGAATATGTATACTTTATATAGTCGGAAATCGATATTTCGATGTGTTACAAACGGAATGGCAAACTTATTATACCTCCGTCACCATTCTATGGTGGTGGGTATAAAAAGCCCCATTTTTGGCTCGGAATCAATACCAAAATCCTAAGGGAAGGTCAAAATCGTTGGATCCAAGTAAATCTTTTTTGTTTTTGAGTATATCAAACCACGTATTGATAGATAGTCTCTATAAACCCCGATACCTAGAACGTAATGTTGTGCACTAATGTTTAAACAAGTATATACGGCCGTAAGTTCGGCCAGGCCGAAGCTTATGTACCCTCCATCATGGATTGCGTAGAAACTTCTTCTAAACACTGCCATCCACAATCGAATTACTTAAGTTGCGGTAACGCTTGCCGATGGCAAGGTATCTTAAAACCTCCTTTATATAATTATGGACCGATGTGGACCAATTTTTGCATGGTTGTTAGAGACCATATACCAACATCATGTACCAAATGTCAGCCGGATCAGATGCAATTTGCTTCTCTTTGAGGCTTCGCAAGCCAAATCTGGAGATCGGTTTATATGTGCGCTATGTATAATTATGGACCGATGTGGACCAATTTTTGCGCGGTTGTTAGAGACCATATACCAACACCATGTACCAAATTTCATCCGGATCGGATGAAATATGCTTCTGTTAGAGGCTCCACAAGCCAAATCTGAGGGTCCCTTTATATGGGGGCTATACGTAAAAGTGGACCGATATGGCCCATTTTCAATACCATCCGACCTACATCGGTAGCAACTACTTGTGCCAAGTTTCAAGTCGATAGATTGTTTCGTTCGGAAGTTAGCGTGATTTCAACAGACGGACGGACGGACATGCTTAGATCGACTCAGAATTTCACCACGACCGAGAATATATATATACTTTATGGGGTCGTAGAGCAATATTTCGATGTGTTACAAACGGAATGACAAAGTTAATATACCCCCATCCTATGATGGAGGGTATAAAAATAATATGAATATATTCTATAGCAGAATTTAGCGATGCAAATTAATGGGGGGGTTGTTATATCAACTTTAATATTTCCATTTGTTTATTTCCCATTTGCCTTTTATGTTATCTACCAACTTAAAGAGGAATCTTCATTGAATTTTCTATTTCAAACGTAGGTTGCAATTCTAATTATTTTCAATGAAATTAAATCACACCATTATCCTTGCTCAAAGTACGAGTGTTCATGCCGCAATGTCTTTGGTGATTGAATCTTTGAAACGGATTGGAACATTTGCTAATTCAGGTATTGCTTTGGTGTTTGCCTCACTTGCACAGCATGCGATTGCGTTGGGTAATTATTTGCCGCAATCCTGTTTTAATTGGAAACACCTATTACTATAATTAATTAGGATTACTATGATTTGTATTGGGTTGTTGGGTTACCATTTCTAATAAAATCCTACTGCTTACACCCGACCATATCCCACTCATAGTCGACTTCATCATCATTATCATCATCACAGATAACTGAAACGCGAAAATATCCATTATACATGAACGAACATTACAATAGAGATAACATTTTATGTTCACAAAGGATTTTTTGTGAAACTTTATCAGAGTATTACATTACACCTTAAAAACAATGGCATTTGTTGTATACAACCCCGCCATATTTAGGATTATGACCCACGAACTGAAAGCCATTTACAATGTAAGCCTTAGAGGAGAAAAAAATCTTACTACGTATGAATGAAAGACAAAGTCTTAGTTTCAGTTTAATGTAAAATCTTATCATTAAACTACAATCTTTTGAATGAATGAATGAACTGAATGAATATTTACTAAACGATAGAGCACGAGAGAAAAAGAAATTCCTTTTGACACAAATTCTATGACAGCCTCTAAAATGATTTCTGTCGACCCTATTCTTTTGTGATGTTCTTGGAATGGCAGATGTTAAGACTATATGAAAATTGGATAATTCTATGGTGTCCCAATGGAAGGGAGGGGGACTCGTGTATTCAGTTTAAATACCGCATATCTTATAACAGCACTCAGTAAACTGCCATAAGATCTTGGAATAATGGTAAGTATTATAGCAACATACACATGATTTTTGTTATGTTAGTTTTAATAAAACTTTGAAGATTCCTATATGAACTAGGTAATTTCTAGCATAATCTGAGCGAATAGTATGTAGATTAGGTTTCAGTGGAAGTTCACCACTTGTGCATTGAAAAATATATTGTTGTGAGGCCAAAGATTTCGCATCCATAAAATACGACTACGAAATTTGATTAGCATAGCAGACGCATTTCCCTGATATACAACTTTTTCCTTGTCCAAAAAGCGATAAAATTTGCTATCCTAAAATGGAAAAAAAATTTGTTTGAATATGGTAAACTTGGCGTGAAAAATTCTTCGAAATTAACATAATTGTCTTAAATTTGTTGTCTTTTCGCTTCTTGAATACAAAGCAAAGAAGCGTTTAGAAATATGAGAAAAACTTTTTACTTCAAACAAAGCATAATCTCTACTTGTCTGAATTTGGAAATTTAAGTTGTCGCTAACATGATTTTAAAAGACACTAATAGCACATGAAGAAAAAAGCTGAAAACAAGTATATACGGCCGTAAGTTCGGCCAGGCCGAATCTTATGTACCCTCCACCATGGATTGCATAGAAACTTGTACTAAAGACTGTCATCCACAATCGAATTACTTGGGTTGCGGTAACACTTGCCAATGGCAAGGTATCTTAAAACTTCTTAACATCGTCTTCTCAATTGTAAGTTAGTCCATACGGGGTATATAACAGGTTGGCTGATAAGTCCCCGGTCTAACAAAGAAAAACACATTTTTTTGTCAAAATTCGTTTTTATTATTCAACACAGTTCCCTTCAAGAGCGATACAACGATTATAACGACCTTCCAATTTTTTGATACAATTTTGGTAAAGGGTGATACAGTCAAAATTTGGTCAAGGGAAAACGCGTGTAAATCGGTGAAATCGTTTATTTAAAAAATCAATTTCCTTTTCAAGTTCAATTAGTATAAAATTCAGGTAAAATATTCAGGTAGGCTTTCGCTTTTCCAAATCCGAATTTCCGGGCCTCACGCTTGACACCTGCCATTAGATTTTGTACAGCCACCTTGTCCACCTTCTTTGCCGCAGAAAGCCAGTTTGCCTTGAACTGCTGCTCGTCCTTAGCAGTTTTTATGGTCTTCTTTAGGTTCCGCTTGACAATAGCCCAGTATTTCTCAATTGGGCGGAGCTCTGGCGTGTTGGGAGGGTTCTTGTCCTTGGGAACCACCTGCACGTTGTTGGCGGCGTACCACTCCATGGCCTTTTTACCGTAATGGCAAGATGCCAAATCCGGCCAAAACAGTACGGAACAACCGTGTTTCTTCAGGATAGGCAGCAGACGTTTATTCAAACACTCTTTCACGTACATTTCTTGATTGACAGTCCCGGAAGCTATGAAAATGCTGCTTTTCAAGTCACACAGATGGCTTGCCAAACCGGATATTTCTTTGCGAACTTTGACAGTTTTATGTGCTTGAAAATATCTGCTACCTATCCCCTTCCTTTTGCCGTATAAAACTCCTGTCCCGGAAGCTGCTTGTAGTCGGCTTTGACGTAGGTTTCGTCGTCCATTACCACGCAGTCAAACTTCGTCAGCATCGGCTCGTTGTTTGGCTCGATGCGCGGTTGTAGACGATACACCCAGCTTATTTGTGGCATCTCGGAGAGAGAGGTTAGGGTTTCGCTTGAAACTACCGGCAACTCTCTTTGTCGTCTCAGCGGCTTCCGGTTTTCTATTTCCCCCCGATCCAGACTTCCTGGCTGTCGACAAACGTTCCCCAAACACTTTAGTTACATTTGTAACGGTTGATTTGGCAACTTTTATCGATTTTGCCAGCTTTGAGTGCGAGTAGCTCGGATTTTCGCGATGCGCGAGCAAAATTTTGATACACTGCTCTTCTTGCTTGGACGGCATTTTGACAACTGAAGAGTGAATTCCAAAATCAAAATAGGAGCAACATTCTACACACATACACCTTCAAAATGAGGGGTGTTCAGGTTTTTTAAATGAAAAATTGAAAGAAATACGTCAAGTTTATATTGAACAAATTTTGACCGTATCTCCCTTTAGTACTCCTTCGGTTTTGCCTCAAAGTAGGCCTCAGTTTCGACGATCTCCTCTTCATTGCAGCCGAATTTTTTTCCTGCGAGCATTCTCTTGAGGTCTGAGAACAAGAAAAAGTCGCTGGGGGCCAGATCTGGAGAATACGGTGGGTGGGAAAGCAATTCGAAGCCCAATTTATGAATTTTTGCCATCGTTCTCAATGACTTGTGGCACGGTGCGTTGTCTTCATATGGGACCGTTTTGCCGGGATTTCGACCTTCAAACGCTCCAATATCAATTGATCAATTCAATCAATTGATTCAATGGATTGCGTAGAAACTTCTGCGAAAGACTGTCACCCACAATCGAATTACTTGCGTTCTGGTAATACTTACCGATGGCAAGGTATCTTAAAACTTCTTAACACCGTCTTCTAAATTGTAAATAAGTCCATACGTGGTATATATTAAATCAAACAAGTATATACGGCCGTAAGTTCGGCCAGACCGAAGCTTATGTACCCTCCATCATGGATTGCGTAGAAACTTCTTCTAAACACTGCCATCCACAATCGAATTACTTAAGTTGCGGTAACGCTTGCCGATGGCAATGTATCTAAAAACCTCCTAACACCATCTTCTAAATTGTATGTAAGTCCATACGTGGTATATATTAAATCAAAAAAGATCGATCCAATACGTATATAATTCAGTTTGACAAAGTAGACATAAAATTTTGACAAAATTTCCTACAGAAATAAAATTTTAACAAAATTTTCTATAGAAATAAAATTTTCACAAAATTTTCTATAGAAATAAAAATTTTGACAAAATTTTCTATAGAAAGAAAATTTTGACAAAAATTTCTACAGAAATAAAATTTTAACAAAATTTTCTATAGAAATAAACTTTTGACAAAATTTTCTATAGAAATAAAATCTTGGTAGATTATTTTTGGCTCTACTGGCAACCATGATTATGAACCGATATGGACCGATTTTTGTGTGATTGGACCAATTTTGGTATGGTTGTTAGCGACCATTTACTAACACCACGTTCCTAATTTGAACCGGATCGGAAGAATTTTGCTCCTCCAAGAGGCTCCGGAGGTCAAATCTGGAGAACGTTTTATATGGGGGCTATATATAATTATGGACCGATATGGACCAATTCTGGCAAGGTTGTTAAAGATCATATACTTACACCATGTTCCAAATTACAACCGGATTGGATGAAATTTGCATCTCTTGGAGACTTCGCAAGCCAAATCTGGGGATCGGTTTATATGGGGGCTATATATAATTATGAACCTATGTGGACCAATTTTTGCATGGTTGTTAGAGACCATATACCAATATCATGTACCAAATTTCAGGCAGATCGGATGAAATTTGCTTCTCTTTGAGGCTCCGCAACCCAAATCTGGGGATTGATTTATATGGGCGCTATATATAATTATGGACCGATGTGGACCAATTTTTGCATGGTTGTTAGAGGCCATATACCAACACCATGTACCAAATTTCAGCCGGATCGGATGAAATATGCTTCTCTTAGAGGCTCCACAAGCCAAATCTGGGGATCGGTTTATATGGGGGCTATATATAATTATGGACCGATGTGGACCAATTTTTGCATGGTTGTTAGAGACCATATACCAATATCATGTACCAAATTTCAGGCGGATCGGATGAAATTTGCTTTTCTTTGAGGCTCCGCAACCCAAATATGGGGATTGATTTATATGGGCGCTATATATAATTATGGACCGATGTGGACCAATTTTTGCATGGTTGTTAGAGACCATATACCAATATCATATACCAAATTTCAGCCGGTTCGGATGAAATTTGCTTCTCTTTTAGGCTCTGCAAGCCAAATCTGGGGATCGGTTTATATGGGGGCTATATATAATTATGGACCGATGTGGACCAATTTTTGCATGGTTGTTAGAGACCATATACCAACACCATGTACCGGATGGGATGAAATTTGCTTCTGTTAGAGGCTCCACAAGCCAAATCTTAGGGTCCCTTTATATGGGGGCTATACGTAAAAGTGGACCGATATGGCCCATTTTCAATACCATCCGACCTACATCGATAACAACTACTTGTGCCAAGTTTCAAGTCGATAGCTTGTTTCGTTCGGAAGTTAGCGTGATTTCAACAGACGGACGGACATGCTTAGATCGACTCAGAATTTCACCACGACCCAGAATATATATACTTTATGGGGTCTTAGAGCAATATTTCGATGTGTTAGAAATAAATAAAAACAATAAATAAAATAAATAAAGGGTGATTCTTTTGAGGTTAGGATTTTCATGCATAAGTATTTGACAGATCACGTGGGATTTCAGACATGGTGTCAAAGAGAAAGATGCTCAGTATGCTTTGACATTTCATCATGAATAGACTTACTAACGAGCAACGCTTGCAAATCATTGAATTTTATTACCAAAATCAGTGGCAGAAAATCCGCTTTTTTATCGACAAATTTTGTTCAGCGATGAGGCTCATTTCTGGTTGAATGGCTACGTAAATAAGCAAAATTGCCGCATTTGGAGTGAAGAGCAACCAGAAGCCGTTCAAGAACTGCCCATGCATCCCGAAAAATGCACTGTTTGGTGTGGTTTGTACGCTGGTGGAATCATTGGACCGTATTTTTTCAAAGATGCTGTTGGACGCAACGTTACGGTGAATGGCGATCGCTATCGTTCGATGCTAACAAACTTTTTGTTGCCAAAAATGGAAGAACTGAACTTGGTTGACATGTGGTTTCAACAAGATGGCGCTACATGCCACACAGCTCGCGATTCTATGGCCATTTTGAGGGAAAACTTCGGAGAACAATTCATCTCAAGAAATGGACCGGTAAGTTGGCCACCAAGATCATGCGATTTGACGCCTTTAGACTATTTTTTGTGGGGCTACGTCAAGTCTAAAGTCTACAGAAATAAGCCAGCAACTATTCCAGCTTTGGAAGACAACATTTCCGAAGAAATTCGGGCTATTCCGGCCGAAATGCTCGAAAAAGTTGCCCAAAATTGGACTTTCCGAATGGACCACCTAAGACGCAGCCGCGGTCAACATTTAAATGAAATTATCTTCAAAAAGTAAATGTCATGGACCAATCTAACGTTTCAAATAAAGAACCGATGAGATTTTGCAAATTTTATGCGTTTTTTTTTAAAAAAGTTATCAAGCTCTTAACAAATCACCCTTTAATAAAAACAAATTTTTACAAAAAAAAAATGTGTTTTTTTTTTGTTAGACCGGGGACTTACTAGCCAACCTGTTAATAACAAGAATATAACGCTCTGAATATTATACTTGTTTATCAAATGCGACCAAGTGTCTTTGTTTTTAGATCAGATGTAGTATAAAGCTGTCATACGTGTTTTTAAAATTACATATTTGTTTGACTTTAAACAGGTATCCTCATGTGGGGACAGAGAGCGGTAATGGGTTAATCTACCACCACTCTTAAAATTCCTTATAGGTACTTATTACCGTAAATTTAGGCCGTCCCTTTAACCTAACCTAATGGGTCAATTTGGATTTCTTCTCTGGGTACTATGTTCGTCTTTCGCAGTCAAAGTCACCTTAATTTCGTGGATACTTTTCTCGAAGCACAGTTTTGGAATAAGATTTGAAATCAAAATATGATTTCATTTGTATTATATTTATGATATGAGGTCATGCATACTTTCCGAATTCCACATGAAACTTCCGTGTGAAAACTGGACATAGCACCCATCTTATGAATGAATATAATCCACACAAATTATTTTGGTGTCTGGATTATATCGCGTTCTTCTTCATAATTATGATATCTGCATACAGTAATCGTTAAAATTTGTTCCAAACCACAAACAAACATAATCTTTATATTTAGAATTATTGCCCTAAGCAAAAGTCCATACTACCAAAATATTCACAAAATATAACATTGAGCGTCTAAGCTTAAAAAGCATAATAACTAAAGTATCCTTGAAACATCCCTTGTACACTCAGTGGGAAGGAGTACATAATTGTAAATGTCATCATCAACCGCAAGCGGCACCCTTTTTGAAAAGATGCCATTTTATTTTTCGTCTGCTAGATTTCGAGGACGCCCTGGGTGGATGCTTAACAAAATGTGTTTACGTACAAACGTATTTTCCAAATGACAAACATTAAAGGCGCTGTCAATGAAATTATGTAGTATACCAAAGTAAAAAGAGTTGGTGTATCCTACTGTGTCCATAAGTTTTTGTTTTTCAAAACATGATACACGCCGCAATCTTAATTATCCCGTCTAAGTGTGCACGAAAATCCCATGAAATTATGCCTTCCATAGGATTGGAAATGTAAATTCTGTAGAATTTTAAAAATTAGCAAATTGTACTTCTAGTTTCGGGCAACTCGGATGATCAATGCGCTTTCTAGTTCCTGAAGAAGTTAAATCGGGAGATCGGAGTATATGAGCCCAGCAAAAAAAAAAGTTGTGATAAAAATTCAGTATTTTGGATGAGAATTAAAAAAAAAACAAACAAGTATATACGGCCGTAAGTTCGGCCAGGCTGAAGCTTATGTACCCTCCACCATGCGTAGAAACTTCTTCTAAACACTGCCATCCACAATCGAATTACTTAAGTTGCGGTAACGCTTGCCGATGGCAAGGTATCTTAAAACCTCCTAACACCATCTTCTAAATTGTATGTAAGTCCATACGTGGTATATATTAAATCAAAAAAGATCGATCCAATACGTATATAATTCAGTTTGACAAAGTAGACAAAAAATTTTGACTAAATTTTCTATAGAAATAAAATTTTCACAAAATTTTCTATAAAAATAAAAATGTTTACTAAATTTTCTATAGAAAGAAAATTTTGACAAAAATTTTTACAGAAATAAAATTTTAACAAAATTTTCTATAGAAATAAACTTTTGACAAAATTTTCTATAGAAATAAAATCTTGGTAGATTATTTTTGGCTCGAGTGGCAACCATGATTATGAACCGAATAAAATTTTAACAAAATTTTCTATAGAAATAAAATTTTGACAATGATGAAAATTGTATTATGAACCGAATAAAATTTTAACAAAATTTTCTCTAGAAATAAAATTTTGATAAAATTCTCTATAGAAATAAAATTTTGACAAAATTTTCTATATAAATAAAATTTTGGTAGACTATTTTTGGCTCTAGTGGCAACCATGATCATGAACCGATATGGACCAATTTTGGTATGGTTGCTAGCGACCATATACAAACACCACGTTCCTAATTTGAACCGGATCGGATGAATTTTGCTCCTCCAAGAGGCTCCGGAGCTCAAATCTGGAGAACGTTTTATATGGGGGCTATATATAATTATGAACCGATATGGACCTGGCACGCTTGTTAAAGATCATATACTAACACCATGTTCCAAAATACAACCGGATTGGATGAAATTTGCTTCTCTTGGAGACTTCGCAAGCCAAATCTGGGGATCGGTTTATATGGGGGCTATATATAATTATGAACCGATGTGGACCAATTTTTGCATGGTTGTTAGAGACCATATACCAATATCATGACCAAATTTCAGGCGGATCGGATGAAATTTGCTTCTCTTTGAGGCTCCGCAACCCAAATCTGGGGATCGGTTTATATGGGCGCTATATATAATTATGGACCGATGTGGACCAATTTTTGCACGGTTGTTAGAGACCATATACCAACACCATGTACCAAATTTCAGCCGGATCGGATGCAATTTGCTTCTCTTTGAGGCTTCGCAAGCCAAATCTGGAGATCGGTTTATATGGGGTCTATATATAATTATGGACCGATGTGGACCAATTTTTGCATGGTTGTTAGAGACCATATACCAACATCATGTACCGAATTTCAGCCGGATCGAATGAAATTTGCTTCTCTTTGAGGCTCCGCAAGCCAAATCTGGGGACCGGTTTATATGGGGGATATATATATAATTATGGACCGATGTGGACCAATTTTCGCACGATTGTTAGAGACCATATACCAACACCATGTACCAAATTTCAGCCGGATCGAATGAAATTTTCTTCTCTTTGAGGCTCCGCAAGCCAAATCTGGGGATCGGTTTATATGGGGGCTATATATAATTATGGACCGATGTGGATCAGTTTTTGCATGGTTGTTAGAGATCATATACCAACACCATGTACCAAATTTCAGCCGGATCGGATGAAATATGCTTCTGTTAGAGGCTCCACAAGCCAAATCTGAGGGTCCCTTTATATGGGGGCTATACGTAAAAGTTGAGCGATATGGCCCATTTTCAATACCATCCGACCTACATCGATAACAACTACTTGTGCCAAGTTTCAAGTCGATAGCTTGTTTCGTTCGGAAGTTAGCGTGATTTCAACAGACGGACGGACGGACGGACGGACATGCTTAGATCGACTCAGAATTTCACCACGACCCAGAATATATATACTTTATGGGGTCTTAGAGCAATATTTCGATGTGTTACAAACGGAATGACAAAGTTAATATACCCCCATCCTATGATGGAGGGTATAAAAATGTGATACTTTGCCAAATAAATAATATTTATAATTTTTAATGCATTCTATATTGATGAGAAGAGACTTGAATCCTTCGAAATATGGGTGTATCGAAGAATTTTTAAGATTGCTTGGACAGATCGTGTAACAAACCAGGAAGTTTTAAGAAGAATGGGATTGGAGAGACAATTGTTACGAAATGTTGAAACTCGAAAAAAATGCGTACTTGGGACACCTCATGAGAAATAACAAATACAGAATTCTACAAACCATCATAAAGGAAACAAGTATATACAGTTGTAAGTTCGGCGGGCCGAATCTTAAAGACCCGCCACCATGAATCAAATATAACAGTTTACTTTGAAAACTCTTCGTCGTAGCCGGTTACTTGATAATATATAGAAGTTCAGGGGATTCGATGAAAGATATTCTCCCAAGCAGATTAGTTTAAACAGCACGCTTCCCGAAGATTCTACCTATGAAGACTAGATCAGATTCTGCATTTATAAGAACCAATTTTGTTTGAGTTTTAGAGAAATTATAAATATATTGTGTAAACGATGAAATAAAGCCTTGATTTGAAATGTTAAATCTGTAGATTTTTACCGCCATTATTTAAATGATAACGAGGAGTAAAATCTGAAAATTTTACTTTTAATTCCGAGCAATTTTTATGATCAGTACTCTTGCTATACCCTCACGAAGTGAAATCGGTCGATCGATCAATATCTTACACAATGGATCGGTAAAAATAAATGCGATAAAAAGTGAGGGTCTAAAATACCAGTATATTTACATTTTCAGGCAAAGTGGATAAAAACTACAGATTTTAGCATCCGAAGATATAAATTCGGGAGGTAGGTCTATATGGGGCCTATACCAAAACACGGACCAATACTCACAATTTTCGATACACCTCCTAATGTTCCTCAAATACCTCTAGAATTCCAATTTCAGACAAATTGTGTAAAAACTACGAATTCTAGAAGCCCACGAAGTAAAATCTAGAAGCCCAAGAAATACCTCTAGATTTCTAATTTCTGGCAAATTGGATAAAAACTACGGATTATAGAAGCCCAAGAAGTAAATTTGGGAGATCGTTCTCTATGGGGGCTACACCGAAACATGGACCAATACACCCCATTTTCTGCACACCTATTTGTGGTTCAAAAACACATCTAGATTTCCAATTTTAGCCAAATCGAATAAAAACTACGGTTACTACAAGTTCAAGGCCCCAAGTCGGGGTGTCGGTTTATATCGGAGCTATATCAAAACCTGGAACGATACTCCCCATTTTCGACATACCTATTTTTATACCCTCCATCATAGGATGGGGGTATATTAACTTTGTCATTCCGTTTGTAACACATCGAAATATTGCTCTAAGACCCCATAAAGTATATATATTCTGGGTCGTGGTGAAATTCTGAGTCGATCTAAGCATGTCCGTCCGTCCGTCCGTCCGTCTGTTGAAATCACGCTAACTTCCGAACGAAACAAGCTATCGACTTGAAACTTGGCACAAGTAGTTGTTATCGATGTAGGTCGAATGGTATTGAAAATGGACCATATCGGTCCACTTTTACGTATAGACCCCATATAAAGGGACCCTCATATTTGGCTTGTGGAGCCTCTAACAGAAGCATATTTCATCCGATCCGGCTGAAATTTGGTACATGGTGTTGGTATATGGCCTCTAACAACCATGCAACAATTGGTCCATATCGGTCCATAATTATATATAGCCCCCATATAAACCGATCCCCAGATTTGGCTTGTGGAGCCTCTAAGAGAAGCATATTTCATCCGATCCGGCTGAAATTTGGTACATGGTGTTGGTATATGATCTCTAACAATCATGCAAAAATTGGTCCACATCGGTCCATAATTATATATAGCCCCCATAAAACCGATCCCCAGATTTGGCTTGTGGAGCCTCTAACAGAAGCATATTTCATCCGATCCGGCTGAAATTTGGTACATGGTGTTGGTATATGGTCTCTAACAACCATGCAAAAATTGGTCCATATCGGTCCTTAATTATATATAGCCCCCATATAAACCGATCCCCAGATTTGGCTTGTGGAGCCTCTAAGAGAAGCATATTTCATCCGATCCGGCTGAAATTTGGTACATGGTGATGGTATATGGTCTCTAACAATCATGCAAAAATTGGTCCACATCGGTCCATAATTATATATAGCGCACATATAAACCGATCCCCAGATTTGGGTTGCGGACCCTCTAAGAGAAGCAAATTTCATCCGAACCCACTGAAATTTGGTACATGGTATTGGTATATGGTCTCTAGCAACCGTGCAAAAATTGGTCCATATCGGTCCATAATTATATATAGCCCCCATATAAAACGTCCTCCAACGTTGGAGGAGCAAAATTCATCCGATCCGGTTCAAATTAGGAACGTGGTGTTACTATATGGTCGCTAACAACCATACCAAAATTGGTCCAATCACACAAAAATTGGTCCATATCGGTTCATAATCATGGTTTCCACTAGAGCCAAAAATAATCTACCAAAATTTTATTTCTATAGAAAATTTTGTCAAAATTTTATTTCTATAGAAAATTTTGTCAAAATTTTATTTCTATAGAAAATTTTGTTAAAATTTTATTTCTGTAAACATTTTTGTCAAAATTTTCTTTCTATAGAAAATTTTGTGCAAATTTTTATGTCTATAGAAAATTTTGTGAAAATTTTATTTCTATAGAAAATTTTGTTAAAATTTTATTCAGTTCATAATCATGGTTGCACTCGAGCCAAAAATAATCTACCAAGATTTTATTTCTATAGAAAATTTTGTCAAAAGCTTATTTCTATAGAAAGTTTTGTTAAAATTTTATTTCTGTAGACATTTTTGTCAAAATTTTCTTTCTATATATTCTGGGTCGTGGTGAAATTCTGAGTCGATCTAAGCATGTCCGTCCGTCCGTCCGTCCGTCTGTTGAAATCACGCTAACTTCCGAACGAAACAAGCTATCGACTTGAAACTTGGCACAAGTAGTTGTTATCGATGTAGGTCGGATGGTATTGAAAATGGGCCATATCGGTCAACTTTTACGTATAGCCCCCATATAAAGGGACCCTCAGATTTTGCTTGTGGAGCCTCTAACAGAAGCATATTTCATCCGATCCGGCTGAAATTTGGTACATGGTGTTGGTATATGGTCTCTAACAACCATGCAAAAATTGGTCCATATCGGTCCTTAATTATATATAGCCCCCATATAAACCGATCCCCAGATTTGGCTTGTGGAGCCTCTAAGAGAAGCATATTTCATCCGATCCGGCTGAAATTTGGTACATGGTGTTGGTATATGGTCTCTAACAATCATGCAAAAATTGGTCCACATCGGTCCATAATTATATGTAGCCCCCATAAAACCGATCTCCAGATTTGGCTTGTGGAGCCTCTAACAGAAGCATATTTCATCCGATCCGGCTGAAATTTGGTACATGGTGTTGGTATATGGTCTCTAAAAACCATGCAAAAATTGGTCCATATCGGTCCTTAATTATATATAGCCCCCATATAAACCGAACCCCAGATTTGGCTTGTGGAGCCTCTAAGAGAAGCATATTTCATCCGATCCGGCTGAAATTGGGTACATGGTGTTGGTATATGGTCTCTAACAATCATCCTAAAATTGGTCCACATCGGTCCATAATTATATATAGCCCCCATAAAACCGATCCCCAGATTTGGCTTGCGGAGCCTCTAAGAGAAGCATATTTCATCCGATCCGGCTGAAATTTGGTACATCGTGTTGGTATATGGTCTCTAACAATTATGCAAAAATTGGTCCACATCGGTCCATAATTATATATAGCCCCCATATAAACCGATCTCCAGATTTGGCTTGCGAAGCCTCAAAGAGAAGCAAATTGCATCCGATCCGGCTGAAATTTGATACATGGTATTGGTATATGGTCTCTAGCAACCGTGCAAAAATTGGTCCACATCGGTCCATAACTATATATAGCGCACATATAAACCGGTCCCCAGATTTGGGTTGCGGAGCCTCTAAGAGAAGCAAATTTCATCCGATCCCACTGAAATTTGGTACATGGTATTGGTATATGGTCTCTAGCAACCGTGCAAAAATTGGTCCATATCGGTCCATAATTATATATAGCCCCCATATAAAACGATCTCCAACGTTGGAGGAGCAAAATTCATCCGATCCAGTTCAAATTAGGAACGTGGTGTTACTATATGGTCGCTAACAACCATACCAAAATTGGTCCAATCACACAAAAATTGGTCCATATCGGTTCATAATCATGGTTTCCACTAGAGCCAAAAATAATCTACCAAAATTTTATTTCTATAGAAAATTTTGTCAAAATTTTATTTCTATAGAAAATTTTGTCAAAATTTTATTTCTATAGAAAATTTTGTCAAAATTTTATTTCTATAGAAAAGTTTGTTAAAATTTTATTTCTGTAGACATTTTTGTCAAAATTTTCTTTCTATAGAAAATTTTGTGAAAATTTTTATGTCTATAGAAAATTTTGTGAAAATTTTATTTCTATAGAAAATTTTGTTAAAATTTTATTCGGTTCATAATCATGGTTGCACTCGAGCCAAAAATAATCTACCAAGATTTTATTTCTATAGAAAATTTTGTCAAAAGTTTATTTCTATAGAAAATTTTGTTAAAATTTTATTTCTGTAGACATTTTTGTCAAAATTTTCTTTCTATAGAAAATTTTGTGAAAATTTTTATGTCTATAGAAAATTTTGTGAAAATTTTATTTCTATAGAAAATTTTGTTAAAATTTTATTTCTGTAGAAAATTTTGTCAAAATTGTATGTCTACTTTGTCAAACTGAATTATATATGTATTGGATCGATTTTTTTGATTTAATACATACCACGTATGGACTTACATACACTTTAGAAGATGGTGTTAGGAGGTTTTAAGATACCTTTCCATCGGCAAGCGTTACCGCAACTTAAGTAGTTCGATTGTGGGTGGCAGTGTTTAGAAGAAGTTTCTACGCAATCCATGATGGAGGGTACATAAGCTTCGTCCTGGCCGAACTTACGGCCGTATATACTTGTTGGTTTTAAAATACCTCTAGATTTTCAATTTCAAGCAATTCTGATAGAAAATACAGTTTGTAGACGCCCAAGAAGTAATATCGGGAGATCGGTCTATATAGGGGCTACACCCCATTTTCGGCACACCTATTTCTGGTCCTAAACTACCTCTAGATTTAAAATTTCAGGCAAATCGGATAGTAAATACAGTTTCTAGAAGCCCAAGAAATGAAATCTGGAGCTCGGTCTATATGGGGGCTATACGAAAACATTAACCGATACGGACCATTTTCGACACACCTCTTTATGGTCTCAAAACGCCTCTAGATTTCAAATTTCAGGCAAATCGAGTTCGTCTTTTGCTTGCAGGCAGGTCAAGTTCGATGATGGGCTATATCGGTCCAAGTTTTGATAAAGTCCCCATATAAACCGACCTCCCGATTTGGGGTCTGTAGTTTTTATCCAATTTGCTTGAAATTGAAATCTGGAGGTATTTTAGGACCATCAAAAAGTGTACCGAAAATGGTGGCTATCGGTCCATGTTTTGGTATAGCCCCCATATTGACCGATTTCCCGATTTTGCTTCTTGGGCGTCTAGAAAGTGTATTTTCTATCCGATTTGCATGAAATTGGAAATCTAGAAGTATTCTGGGACCATAAAGAAGTGTTCCGAAAATGGGGTGTATCGGTCCATGTTTTGATATAGCCCCCATATAGACCGATCTCACAATTTTACTTCTTGGGCTTATAGAATCCGTAGTTTTAATCCAATTTACCTTAAATTTAAAATCTAGAGGTACTCTAACATAGGACCCTTAAGACGTGTGCCGAAAATGGTAAGTACCGGTCCATGTTTTGATATAGCCACCATATAGACTGATCTCTCGATTTTACTTTTTGGGCTTCTAGAATCCGTAGTCTTCACCCAATTTGCCTGAAATTGGAAATCTAGAGGTATTCTAGGAAAATAAAGAGATGTGCCGAAAATGCTGCTTATCGGACCATGTTTCGATATAGCCCCCATATAGACCGATCTCCAGATTTACTTCTTGGGCTTATAGAATCTGTAGTTTTTATCCAATTTGCCTGAAATTGGAAATCTAGAGGTATTCTAGGAAAATAAAGAGATATGCCGAAAATGCTGCTTATCGGACCATGTTTCGATATAGCCCCCATATAGACCGATCTCCAGATTTACTTCTTGGGCTTATAGAATCCGTTCTTTTTATCCAATTTGCCTGAAATTGGAAATCTAGAGGTATTCTAGGATCATAAAGGGGTGTGCCGAATATATTGAGTATCGGTACAGTTTTTGATATAGCCCCCTTATAAAGCGGCCCTCCGATTTGGGGTAGAGATTCTAGATCTACAATTAAATGTGCTGAATACTGTGTGTATCTTTCCATGTTTTGGTATAGACCCCAACGGTTTCTAGAAATTGTAGTTTTTATCCCATTTGCCACAAATTGAAAATATGCTGACATTTTAGACCCATAACAAAGTGTATATGATTTAGTTTTATCGGTCCATTTGGTAAGGCCTCCATATAGACCGATTTCACTTATTGAGGGTATAGAAGGCGCACTGATTATAAAAATTGCTTGAAACTGAATGCAAAATTTTCAGATTTTACTTCTCGTAGGATGAAAATCCACATTTTATAGATTTCAAATCAAGACATTATTTCATCATTTTCGTGCACTTACAAGAGATGTTTATGATTCCTCTAAAACTCAAACAAAAAATGGTTCTAATAAATTCAGAATCTGATCTAGTCTTCATAGGTAAAATCTTTACATTTATCTGTGGGAAGCGTACTGGTTGAACTGATCTGCTTGGGAAAATATCTGTCGTCAAACTCCCTGACATTTTCAAAGGAAACTAGTATATTTGATTCATAGTGGTGGGTATTTAAGATTCGGCCCGGCCGAACTTACTATTGTATATACACAGTCTCACATAAGTTTACATACCCTTGAGATTTTTACCTTATAACTAAACATGTTTCTTGTTGTTGTTTATAATCCTGACTAAAAAAATCTTCTTGAAAATTGACAAATACTTTGTTTTTTAAATTAATTTACAAAATCTAAAGCATATATATGCATATTTTATTATATTTTATTAATTAAAGAAAATACAATTTCTTAAGTCGTATGTAAACTTGTGTAAGACTGTGTACTTGTTTCTTAGCCAAAATTCGATAAACTTTTCAATGAAGTCGTTTTGTCCTTAGAATTGAGGGACTCGACATAAAAATGTGTGTCTCACCATGAAAGAAAAAAAATTTGACCAAAATCAATTTGACTTTAATAATTATGAACAATTCTGGAAAATTAATTAAATCGTCTTTAAATTTGTCGACGTTGAAGCAAAACAGCGTTCAAAAATATGACATGATTTTTAACACTTTTTATACCCTGCGCCACACTGTCGAACGGGGTATTATAAGTTAGTGCATATGTTGGCAACACCCAGAAGGAGACGATTCAGGGCCGGCCCCTGAGTCCATCTTGCCATGACCGTCTGTCTGTGAACACATTTTTGTGATCAAAGTTTAGGTTGCAATTTTAGTCTAATCGACTTCACAAGTATGTATTTTGGGTCAGAATAGAACTCTATTGATTTTGGAAGAAATCGGTTCAGTTTTGGATATAGCTTACATATATATCTATTGCCCGAAATCTACTAATATAGCCCCAGAAGCCAGAATTTCAGCCTGATTTACTTTAAATTTTGCACAAGGAATGCAATTGATAGTGTCGTAAAGTGTGTCGAATTTGGTTGAAATCGGTTTAGATTAAGATAGAGCTCCCATATATATATATTTCGTCCGATTGGCACTTACATGTTATGGCCCAGAAGCCAGAGTTTTGCCCTAATTTGCTTTACATTTTGCACAGGGCGTAGAAGTAATATTATAGCAATACATGCCAAGTTTGGTTGAAATCAGTTCAGATTTAGATAGAGTTCCCATATATATCTTTCGCCTGATTTTCACTCATATGACCACAAAGGTTATATTTGTAATCCGATTTACGTGAAATTTTGCACAGGGAGTAGAAATAAAATTTTCACTATGCATACTAAATTTGGTTGAAATCGGTTAACATTTAGATATAGCATCCATGTATATCTTTTTTCCGATTTGGGCAAAAATGGCCAAAATATTCACTTTTTCCTCGCCACTGCTAAGTCTAAAACTTGTCGATATAACCATGTCCGTCTGTCCGTCCGTCCGTCTGTCTGAGAACACATTTTTGTGATCAAAGTCTAGGTCGCAATTTAAGTCCAATCGCCTTCAAATTTGGCACATGTTCCTAATTTGGGTCAGAATAGAACCCTATTGATTTTGGAAGAAATCGGTTCAGATTTAGATATAGCTGCCATATATATTTTTCACCGATCTGGTCATAATTGGCGTGTATATCAACCAATCTTCCTCAAATTCCGTACATCCGAATATTTTATGAGTCTCGAAAAACTTGCAAAATATCAGCCAAATATATAGTTTTCGCCCGATTTACACTCATTTGCCCACAGAGGCCAATTTTTTGCTCCGATTTAGTTGAAATTTTGCACAGGGAGTAGAATTAGCATTGTTGCTATGGAAGCCAAATTTGGTTGAAATCGGTTCAGATTTAGATATAGCTCCCATATATAACTTTCGCCCGATTTACACTCATATGACAACAGAGGCCAATTTGTAACTGCGATTTAGTTGAAATTTTGCACAGGGAGTAGAATTAGCATTGTAGCTATGCGTGCCAAATTTGGTTGACATCGGTTCAGATTTAGATATAGCTCCCATATATATGTTTTTCTGATTTCGACAAAAATGGTCAAAATACCAACATTTTCCTTGTTAAATCGCCACTGCTTAGTCGAAAAATTGTAAAAATGACTCTAATTTTCCTAAACTTCTAATACATATATATCGAGTGATAAATCATAAATAAACTTTTGCGAAGTTTCCTTAAAATTGCTTCAGATTTAAATGTTTCCCATATTTTTTTACTAACATTGTGTTCCACCCTAGTGCATTAGCCGACTTAAATTTTGAGTCTATAGATTTTGTAGAAGTCTATCAAATTCTGTCCAAATCGAGTGATATTTAAATGTATGTATTTGGGACAAACCTTTATATATTTATAGCCCCCAACACATTTGACGGATGTGATATGGTATCGAAACTTTAGATCTACAAAGTGGTGCAGGGTATAATATAGTCGGTACACGCAAAGAAAAAAAACGTTTGGAAAACGTGTACCGAAAACGTTTTTCTTTTGTTAGAGTTTTTTGAATTGCTTCGAAAATTTTAAACTTTTATCACCAAAAAAATTCGTTTGTTACAAATTTTTTATTTTTTCAATAAAAAAAGTTCTTTTTGAAACAACAACACAGTCCATTTCGTTTATATCAAACACTGTTCCTTTCTGACTTTAGGTCTTTAATAAGACACATTTTACAGTTCAAAATTTAATATACTACAATGTAATGTTGAACATTTTTTCGGAATCTTCCGAACATATCTGGAATATATGTAAAAAAACAAAAACAAAAAAAAAAAAACTTTGGCCGAAGCAGGGATCGAACCCACGACCCTTGGCATGCAAGTCGGACGTAGCAACCACTGCTCCACGGTCCCAAACTAAATGTTTGTTTCTGTTAAATAAACTTTGTTTATTCGGTTCGTGGGCGCCGCAAGCTATGCTATATAAATATAACTTATATGGATATTTATCTATTGATGACCATCAGTGGTTAGAGTGTTGGCTTACAAAGTGCATGGTCCGCGGTTCGATTCTCCGTCCAGGCGAAAGGTAAAAAAAATTTTAAAAATTTATAAAATCGTATAATTTCTGCTACATTGTTTGTAAATATTACAAGAAAAAGGTGTTAAGAACTAAAAAATCTCGTGGATGTGAGAAAGATGTGAGGGAAAATGCAATTAGCAAGAAAACAATATTTTTTTTTTTGAGTTTGTCTTTATGAAATTGTTTTTACATCCTGGAAAAGAATAAACGTTTATCACAAAAAGTATAAACTTTTCTTCCAAATACACTTCCTTACAGCGAAAAGCAAATGAGAAACGAACTTTGCTTGTCTAAAATTTCGTTTGGGAGGAAAGAATTATTTTTTTGCGTGTACCGCCCGACTTTAGACTTTCCTTACTTGTTTTAAAGTTCTACGAGAAGCGCATTCATTTACGGCCATCTCAGACTCCGCTACTAGGCTATTATATGATATAGTGTAAATTAAATTTGAAATTAAAATATTTATCATTGAAAACCGCTTATAAGCTTGTATTATATGCATATAACATACATACAAATAATTTATTATGCAAATTACGTTGCATTATCTATTTGTTCATTTTATATGCCTTTAATTTTTATTCTTCTGATATGTGCTTTAAATTTTTTTTGAGACGTTCCCTTTTAGATTCCCTCAAACCCTTCACCAATTCTAATGAATGATTTTATTTTTTTTTTTTTCGTTTCCAAAATTGGCATAATTAACAATTATGTATGTATACAGTCTGATGTACAAGATCCTAATAAGGGTTTTGGGTTATTTACCTCTTTCTGTTCTAATCACCGTCTTAATACCCATATTTATATTTTCATTACAAACCGCAAAGCTTTCACACTCTGTCTGTCTAAAGAGCATTTTGATGTCCTGCGGTAAACGTTTATTATAATAAATCATATGAATTGTAGGCACGAATGTTCATGTTGTAAATTAATGTTCCTTTGGGTTCGTTGAAAATAAATTAATTGGCAAAATATGGAAATTTATGGTATTTGTTATTTGATCTGGTTATCACACGAAATAACAAAAACTAAAACTTTACAATATGGGGTATGGTATGTGATGAATCCGATCTGAAGTATTACAAGAAATAATCTGAAACAAAATAAGTTTTGTATTACAAGTTTTTCAATACAAATTTTCTAAACTATTTTCTATTTTCTTTTCTTACAGGTAAGTGGTATTATTATAACAATATGCTGGATGGTAAGTAAATCCCATTGAAAATCCAATTAATTTTATAGAAAAGCATTTTGCATTCAGTACATTGATTTGTAATTTTCAATTATAATATATAATAATTTATGAATATATATGTAAATTTTGTAGAGATTATCCTTTATAATGAAAACATTTTGCAAAACATTATCTTTAATATAGTCTTATACACGCAAAAAAAAAAAAGTTTACTAGGATCCAAAGAATTTGACCATCCCTTAAGGATTTTGGTATTGATTCCGAGCCAATGCGGCTTTTTTTTAAATAAAGTTATTTTTTATACGGACCTCACTGGCTTTAAATGTAGGATCTATAAAACTAAAATTGGATACAGATCTCGTTCATCGAATTTTTATTCTCTTATTGCGATATATTATAAAAGCAATTTATGTACAAACTAATTCAAATTTCAAAGTTCAAATTATGCCAGGTACTTCGAAGTAACAAAAGTTTTCTTAATGCCAAAAAAAAACTTTAAATCAAAGATGCAAATCCTTAAAATAAGTCTTAGTCTATATTTGAAGCTATTTTATCTTAAATTTAAAGACTCAGTATGTCAGTTGAGTTAAAGACGATTTCTTTAAATTAAAAATGTTTTTCTTTATTTTAAGGAAAATTTGCCTTACTTCAAAGATCTACAACTTCAGCAGAGAGACGTTAAATTTCATTATTTGTGTCCTAAACTTAATGAAAACAATTTTTGAAGCAAGGATTACAAACATTCTTTTTAATTAAAATTTCATTATTTTAAAGAATATTGTCCTTAGCATTGCGTAAATTTCGAGTCCTACATTTGAAGTTGCATAATGTTCCATGTTAGGTCAATATTTTTTTTCAGTGCAAAAGAAGAATTGTCTACGATTTAAAATCTAATTTGAATGTTAGAATTTAATCCACCAATATTTGTTTCAATTGATTGATCTTGTTTCAGATGCATTTCTCGTGGATATACTCAAATCGAATCTGATATTATTATTTGAAATTAAGTTGTAATCGACTGCCTTTTTATAACCTCCACCATAGGATGGGGGGTATATTAACTTTGTCATTCCGTTTGTAACACATCGAAATATTGCTCTAAGACCCCATAAAGTATATGCATTCTGGGTCGTGGTGAAATTCTGAGTCGATCCGTCCGCCTGTTGAAATCACGTTAAATTCCGAAAGAGACTTCAAACTTGGCACAAGTAGTTGTTATTGATGTAGGTCGGATGGTATTGCAAATGGGCCATATCGGACCACTTTTACGTATAGCCCCCATATAAATGGACCCCCACACTGAAAAAACAGTGAACCCACTAGGAAGAAAATTTTTGGTTAATTTTAGAAAATTTTGAATATTTTTAGAAAATTTTAACTAAACAGTATTACAAACGCTGACATGTTGCCGATATCACAAAAATAAGTAAATATTTTTCGACAAATGCAAGAAAATTTATTAGGCATAATTAATCTTTTTCGCTTGTTAAAGAAAATTTTGTAGTTTGAAGGAAAAACTTGCAGTTAAAAAATGCAAGAATGTCTTTAGTGACATACGAAGATCATGATGAACGCATTTTTGGTAAAATTTACAAATTTAAAGAAATAATGAACTATGTTGTGGGAAGCGCGAATTCAGTAAATCTTTTTGCTTAATTCGAGGATAATTTTTTCCCGTTTTTTAGTTCTTTTAACTAACGTACGCAAAAAATTATTAGAGTAAATGAAACTTTCTCCAAACATAATAATTCCATGAACTAAAATAAAGTTAAATTGGCTTTAGTGAAATAGAGAGTTCACTTTTTTTTTTGAGTGCAGATAAGATAAGATAAGAGTTGCATATTTCATCCGATCCGGCTGAAATTTGGTACGTGGCGTTAGTATATGGTCTCTCACAACCATATATAGCTCCCATATAAACCGATCCCCAGATTTGGTTTGCGGATCCTGTAAGAGAAGCATATTTCATCCGATCCGTCTGAAATTTGGTATATGATATTAGTATATTGTCTCTAACAACCATGCAAAAATTGGTCCATATCGGTCCATAATTATATATAGCCCCCATATAAACCGATGCCCAGATTTGACCTCCGGAGCCTCTAAGAGAAGCATATTTCATCCGAACCGGCTGAAATTTGGTACATGAAGTAAGTATATGGTCTTTAACAACCATGCAAAAATTGGTCCATATCGGTTCATAATTATATATAGCCCCCATATAAACCGATCCCCAGATTTGACTTCCGGAGCCTCTTGGAGGAGGAAAATTCATCTGATCCGGCTGAAATTTGGTACATGGTGTCAGTATATGGTCTTTAACAACCATGCACAAATTGGTCCATATCAGTTCATAGTTATATATAGCCCCCATATAAACCGATCCCCAGATTTGACCTTCGGAGCCTCTTGGAGGAGCAAAATTCATTCGATTCGGTTGAAATTTGGTACGTTACGCTAGTATATGGCCGCTAACAGCCATGCAAAAATTGATCCACATCGGTCTATAGTTATATATAGCCAATGGCCAATCACACAAAAATTGGTCCATGTCGCCAAAAAAAATCTACCAAAATTTTATTTCTATAGAAAATTTTGTCAAAATTTTATTACTATAGAAAGTATTGTCAAAATTTTATTACTATAGATAGTTTTGTCAAAATTTTATTTCTGTAGAAAATTTTGTCCAAATTTTATTTCTATAGAAAATTTTGTCAAATTTTGGAAAATTTTATTTCTATAATTTTGTCAAAATTTTATTTCTATAGATAATTTTGTCAAAATTTTATTTCTATAGAAAATTTTGTTTTGTTTAATATATCCCCCGTATGTACTAACTTACAATTTAGAAGACGGTGTTAAGGATTTTTTAAGATACCTTGCCATCGGCAAGTGTTACCGCAACCCAAGTAATTCGATTGTGGATGACAGTCTTTAGTAGAAGTTTCTACGCAATCCATGGTGGAGGGTACATAAGATTCGGCCTGGCCGAACTTACGGCCGTATATACTTGCTATGGTTCTAAAGTACCTCTCGATTTCCAATTTCAGGCAAATTGGATAAAAACTACGGTTTTTATAAGCCCAAGAAGTAAAATCTGGAGAATGGTCTATATAGGGGCTATATCAAAACATGGACCGATACTCACTATTTTCAGCAAACCTTTTTATGGTCCTAAAATACCTCTAGATTTCCAATTTCGGGCAAAGTGGATAAAAACTTCGGTTTCTATAGGTCCAAGACCCCAAATCGGAAGGTCGGTTTATATGAGGACTATATCAAAACCTGGACCGATATAGCCCATCTACGATTTTGACCTGCCTGCAGACAATAGACGAGTTTGTGGAAAATTTCAGCACGATTGCTTCATTATTGAAGACTGTAGCGTGACTGCAACAGACAGACAGGCGGACATGGTTACATCGTCTTAGAAATTCTCCCTGATTAAGAATATACATACTTTATATAGTCGGAAATCGATATTTCGATGTGTTACAAAAGGAATGGCAAACTTATTATACCCCCATCACCATATGGTGGTGGGTATAAAAATTTGGGAAACATTTGAATCTGAACCAATTTTGAGATAACTTCGCAAAATTGTATTTATGGTTTATTGGTCAATAGATCTGCATTAGAAGTATAGGAAAATTGGCGTCATTTTTACATGTTTTCGACTTAGCAGTGGCGATTTTCAAGGAAAATGTGGGTATTTTGGCCATTTTTGCCCAAATCGGGAAAATATATATTGGAAGCTATATCTAAATCTGAACTATTTTAACCAAATTTGACATGCATAGTTACTTTGTTAATTCTACTATCTGTGGAAAATTTCACGAAAATCAGACTACAACTTTGGTCTCTGCGGTTATATTATTTTTTTATTTCATGAAGAGTCATGTCGCTAGACCATATATGACAAAAAAAACTACACAATTCCTTGAATTATTGACTTAATTTATAACAATAAAGATTATACAAAATAGAGTAATAACAAGAATCACAGGCTACTCTATAATAGTATAAATCGGGTGAAAGATAGATATGGGAGCTAATCTAAGGGGTGATACGGTCAAAATTTGGTCAATATAAACTTGACGTATTTCTTTCAATTTTGCATTTAAAAAACCTGAACACCCCTCATTTTGAAGGTGTGTGTGTGTGTAGAATGTTGCTCCTATTTTGATTTTGGAATTCACTCTTCAGTTGTCAAAATGCCGTCCAAGCCAGAAGAGCAGCGTATCAAAATTTTGCTCGCGCATCGCGAAAATCCGAGCTACTCGCACGCAAAGCTGGCAAAATCGCTAAAAGTTGCCAAATCAACCGTTACAAATGTAATTAAAGTGTTTGGGGAACGTTTGTCGACAGCCAGGAAGTCTGGATAGGGGGGAAATCGAAAACCGGAAGCCGCTGAGACGACAAAGAGAGTTGCCGGTAGTTTCAAGCGAAACCCTAACCTCTCTCTCCGAGATGAGGAAGGGGAAAGGTAGCAGATATTTTCAAGCACATAAAACTGTCAAAGTTCGCAAAGAAATATCTGGTTTGGCAAGCCATCTGTACCTGTGGCTTGAAAAGCAGCATTTTCATAGCTTCCGGGACTGTCAACCAAGAAATTTACGTGAAAGAGTGTTTGAATAAACGTCTGCTGCCTTTCCTGAAGAAACACGGTTGTTCCGTACTGTTTTGGCCGGATTTGGCATCTTGCCATTACGGTAAAAAGGCCATGGAGTGGTACGCCGCCAACAACGTGCAGGTGGTTCCCAAGGACAAGAACCCTCCCAACACGCCAGAGCTCTGCCCAATTGAGAAATACTGGGCTATTGTCAGGCGGAATCTAAAGAAGACCAAAAAAAGTGCTAAGGACGAGCAGCAGTTCAAGGCAAATTGGTTTTCTGCGGCGAAGAAGGTGGACAAGGTGGCTTTACAAAATCTGATGGCAGGTGTCAAGCGTGAGGCCCGGCAATTCGGATTTGGAAAAGCGAAAGCCTAACTGAATATTTTTCCCGAACTTTATACTAATTGAACTTGAAAAGGAAATTTAATTTGATTTTTTAAATAAACGATTTCACCGATTTACACGCGTTTTCCCTTGATCAAATTTTGACCGTATCACCCTTTATATCGAACAATATATTCTGATAATTGTTTTTCTGAAAATGTGTATATCCAATTAGTAGGGAGAGAATGGAAATCAAAAAATTATGTGAAAATTTAAAAATTGCGAGTACCTGTACCAGTTTTGTGGTGGGCCCGTTAGAGGCAATCTGCACCAGTATCCCCTAGTGTGGAAAATTTCGTCTTATTGATTTAAAACTTTTTCTAATGGACGCCCCTTGAGCAATTTTAAATCAAAGCCATATATTTTTCCATTGATTGCTTCCCAATGATCTACCAGAACAAGGATAAATTGAACGGGCGAAACTAGCGGATATAACTAGCGTGCGTTGTTTTTCCGTTAAATTAAGATTAATAGCGAAATGAAGCTAAGTGCATAATTCATACATTTTCCCTTTTGACCATTTAGCAGCAACAAGAAGCCCTTCGGAAGAGCACGAATAACAACCAACGGAGCATACTCGTATCCCAAGGATGAGGACGTAATCGTCTCCGGTGGTTTTGTTGCTTGTTTAACTAAGCAGTTTTTCCACATCAACAAAAAAAGGAATTGAAAACCTAAAGGAGCAAAGGCAAATAAATCAAAGAGAATGTTTTTATACAGCCTTTTGCGGGTTGAAAATGTGGACAACAAACCACTCTAGACTCCAGACTCCTGATTGAAGTTCTTAAAACATATAAAAAAGACGATTTTCTTTGAAACATGAGGAATTTTCAACTCTGGCATTTTAAATTGTAATGAGACCATTCTTTGCAAAATAACAATTGTCTCTAACAATATTCATATTTTCCAATTGGTTTTGTTTATCGATTATTATAGTGTTATTATAATTTTCAAATGGGACATGGTATTTGTTATTCGAAAACAAGTAAGTAAAGTCTAAAGTCGGGCGGGGCCGAATATATTATACCCTTCACCATTATGTAGACCAAAATTTGTGTTACCATCTCAACTCCTTCAAATTTGTTGGGAGTTATTATCAAGGTTTATATTCCCATATACAAATATTTATATCTGAAACGATTTGGATGAAACACAAAAATATGGTAAATATAAAGCTAGAGCAATTTTGATGCAATTGTACAAAAGATAATTAATGATTTATCGGGCGATACATATGTATTCGAGATATAGGACTCAAATTGAGTAATATTTACAATTTTTGCTACGCAGAAGTGGCGATTTTACAAGGATATGTACGATATGTGGTCAATTGTGGGTTGTGATATATTATTTGGCCAATACGGGAGATATTTCCACAAGTCGGAGCTTTATTTAAAATTCGACCATTCTCTGGAAAGTCTGGCATTACAGTGTGTAGGATATGACTACGATATGGGGAAATCATCACAGAATTTTGTGTAAAATGTGGGTATTTTGGCCATATTAGATCAAGATGACACACATAAATAGCATATTGAATGTATTCTCTGTGGAAACTATCGAGTCAATTGGAGGAAACTTCCATTGAAAATGAGTCAACATTCTACCATATTTCCCCTTCTCTGGCGTACATATATGGGAGCTATATCTAAATATGAACCGATTTTGACCAAATTGGCTGATAAGTCCCCGGTCTAACAAAGAAAAACACATTCTTTTTTCAAAATTCGTTTTTATTATTCAACATAGTTCCCTTCAAGAGCGATACAACGATTATAACGACCTTCCAATTTTTTGATACCATTTTGGTAGTACTCCTTCGGTTTTGCCTCAAAATAGGCCTCAGTTTCGGCGATCACCTCTTCATTGCAGCCAAATTTTTTCTCTGCGAGCATCCTTTTGAGGTCTGAGAACAAGAAAAAGTCGCTGGGGGCCAGATCTGGAGAATACGGTTGGTGGGGATGCAATTCGAAGCCCAATTCATAAATTTTTGCCATCGTTCTCAATGACTTGTGGTACGGTGCGTTGTCTTGGTGGAACAACACTTTTTTCTTTTTCATATGGAGCCGTTTTGCCGCGATTTCGACCTTCAAACGCTCCAATAACGCCATATAATAGTCACTGTTTATGGTTTTTCTCAAGATAATCGATAAAAATTATTCCATGCGCATCCCAAAAAACAGAGGCCATTACTTTGCCAGCGGACTTTTGAGTCTTTCCACTCTTCGGAGACTGTTCACCGGTCGACTGTCGATTGGACTCAGGAGTGTAGTGATGGAGCCATGTTTCATCCATTGTCACATATCGACGGAAAAACTCGGGAGTATTACGAGTTAACAGCTGCAAACACCGCTCAGAATCATCAACACGTTGCTGTTTTTGGTCAAATGTGAGCTCGCGCGGCACCCATTTTGCACAGAGCTTCCGCATATCCAAATATTGATGAATGATATAACCAACACGTTCCTTTGATATCTTTAAGGCCTCTGCCATCTCGATCAACTTCATTTTACGGTCATTCAAAATCATTTTGTGGATTTTTTTGAAGTTTTCTTCGGTAACCACCTCTTTCGGGCGTCCACTGTTATTATTGTTGATTTCCCCGGGGCAGAGTCCGGAAACTCATTATCAAGCCAAGTTTTTGCTTCCACCGTATTTTTTACCTTCAGAAAATAGTATTTTATCAAAACACGAAATTCTTTTTTTTTCATTTTTTTCACAATAACAAAAGTTGCTTCATTAAAGACGCTCTATCTCACAAACTAATTGACTTACAGACGTCAAATTTTGACACGAATCATTTGAAGGTTGGTACTATATAACAAGTATATACGGCCGTAAGTTCGGCCAGGCCGAATCTTATGTACCTTTTTTTTTTTTTTTTTTTTTCATTTATTTATTTAGGTTTATATATACAATTTTACTACAAATAAACGAATAGATAAAGTATTTATATATAGTGCACACAGTTCCTAAGTAGGAATCTCAAGTACAATTTTTAAGATACATTTACTATTAAGATTAATTATTCTTTGAGTTATAGAGACTATAAATTCCGATAACGACAATTTTTATACCATCCACCATAGGATGGGGGTACATTAACTTTGTCATTCCGTTTGTAACACATCGAAATATTGATCTAAGACCCCATAAAGTATATATATATATATATTCTGGGTCGTGGTGAAATTCTGAGTCGATCTGAGCTTGTCCGTCCGTCCGTCCGTCTGTTGAAATCACGCTAACTTCCGAACGAAACAAGCTATCGACTTGAAACTTGGCACAAGTAGTTGGTTATTGATGTAGGTCGGACGGTATTGCACATGGGTCATATCGGTCCACTTTTACGTATAGCCCCCATATAAACGTACCCCCAAATTTGGCTTGCGAGGCCGCTAAGAGAAGCAAATTTCATCCGATCCGGCTGAAATTTGGTACATGATGTGAGTATATGGTCTATAACAACCATGCAAAAATTGGTCCACATCGGTTTATAATTATATATAGCCCCCATATAAACCGATCACCAGATTTGGATTGCGAGGCCGCTAAGAGAAACTAATTTCATCCGATGAAATTTGGTACATGGTGTTAGTATATGGTCTCTAACAACCATGCAAAAATTGGTCCACATCGGTCCATAATTATATACAGCCCCCATATAAACCGATCACCAGATTTGACCTCCGGAGCCTCTTGGAAGACCAAAATTCATTTGATTCAGTTGAAATTTTTTACGTGGTGTTACTATATGGCCTCAAATTCCCATGCAAAAATTAGTCGATATCAGTCCATAATTATATATAGGCCCCATATAAACCGATCCCCAGATTTGACCTTCAGAGCCCCTTGGAAGAGCAAAATTCTTCCCATTCGGTTGAAATTTGGTACTTGATGTTAGTATATGGTATCCAGCAACCATGCAGGAATTGGCTCCTATCAGTCCATAATTATATATAGCTCCCATATAAAGCGATCCCCAGATTTGAACCCCGGTGCCTTTTTGGACAAGCAAAATTCATCCGATCTGCTTGAAATTTGGTACGTGGTGGAAGTATATGATATTTAACAACCATGCCAAAAGTGGTCCATATCAGTCCATAATCATAACATATATAGCCCCATATAAACCGATCCCGAAATTTGGTTTTAGAGCCTCTTGGAGGAGCAAATTTCATCCGAGTGAGTTGAAATTTGGTATATTGTGCTAGTATATGGTCGTTAACAACCATGCCTAACTAGGTCCATATCGGTCTATAGTTATATATGGCCCTCAGATAAATCGATCGCCAATCACACAAAAATTGGTCCATATCAAGTTCATAATTGTAAAGGGTGATTCTTTTGAGGTTAGGATTTTCATGCATTAGTATTTGACAGATCACGTGGGATTTCAGACATGGTGTCAAAGAGAAAGATGCTCAGTATGCTTTGACATTTCATCATGAATAGACTTACTAACGAGCCACAACGTCGAATTTTCAGTGAATGGGCCCTAGAAAAGTTTGCAGAAAATCCGCTTTTTTATCGACAAATTTTGTTCAGCGATGAGGCTCATTTCTGGTTGAATGGCTACGTAAATAAGCAAAATTGCCGCATTTGGAGTGAAGAGCAACCAGAAGCCGTTCAAGAACTGCCCATGCATCCCGAAAAATGCACTGTTTGGTGTGGTTTGTACGCTGGTGGAATCATTGGACCGTATTTTTTCAAAGATGCTGTTGGACGCAACGTTACGGTGAATGGCGATCGCTATCGTTCGATGCTAACAAACTTTTTGTTGCCAAAAATGGAAGAACTGAACTTGGTTGACATGTGGTTTCAACAAGATGGCGCTACATGCCACACAGCTCGCGATTCTATGGCCATTTTGAGGGAAAACTTCGGAGAACAATTCATCTCAAGAAATGGACCGGTAAGTTGGCCACCAAGATCATGCGATTTGACGCCTTTAGACTATTTTTTGTGGGGCTACGTCAAGTCTAAAGTCTACAGAAATAAGCCAGCAACTATTCCAGCTTTGGAAGACAACATTTCCGAAGAAATTCGGGCTATTCCGGCCGAAATGCTCGAAAAAGTTGCCCAAAATTGGACTTTCCGAATGGACCACCTAAGACGCAGCCGCGGTCAACATTTAAATGAAATTATCTTCAAAAAGTAAATGTCATGGACCAATCTAACGTTTCAAATAAAGAACCGATGAGATTTTGCAAATTGTATGCGTTTTTTTTTTTTAAAGTTATCAAGCACTTAACAAATCACCCTTTATAAAGCACCCATATAAGCGACCTCCATATTTCAATTCTGGCTCTCTACGTACCGTGTAAAAAGTCCATATAGATTCCTAATTATTTGTAGACTTAACTATAAATACATAACTTTTTTGTCTAATATATACCACGTATGGATTAACTCACAATTTAGAAAACGATGTTAAGAAGTTTTAAGATACCACAACCCAAGTAATTCGATTGTGGATGACCGTCTTTAGTAGAGGTTTCTACGCAATCCATGGTGGAGGGTACATAAGATTCGGCCTGGCCGAACTTACGGTCGTATATACACTGTTAGAAAAATATGTTTTTCATATGTTCCGATATAAACAAAATGTGTTTCGGGCACAATTTTTAAACACAATATATTTAAGTGCAAACATGTAATGTTCCTAAACTAACACTAAATGTTTGGGACATCTATGTTAATATGTTAGAATATATTATGTTTGTGGCATGAATGTTTCATACAAATCATATGTGTGAATACAAACATATATAAATTTACAAATTTCGACTAAACATACATATGTTGTGATATTTTATTCAAAGCGACAGAGAGAGTATAGAGAGAAATAGAGATGGAAACCGGGAGAGTTGACGAAAGATATCAATATAACACAGCAAAAGAGTCAAAAGAGAACAATTTCTGTGAAACCGCTTGTATGTTGTTTCGGAAAACTGTTTTATAATAAGGCCAAAAATTTGATATGTTTAAGTCTAAATATTATTTAATTTGAATAAAGAGAATAGACATTAGGAACCAAGAGAATAGACATTTGAAAAACAAACAGCATATGTTTTCGCCTTGAGAGCAGCATTTTGTGTATGTGTGGACGTGCGTTGGGTTTATCATTTTGGCAATTTTTTTCTTGGTTCGTTAAAAGAAATCAGGGGTCTTCATAAAAATAACGAAAGGACACTATACTCTTTTTAGAGTTGGGACAGTAAAATGAAATAAGGAGGAAATAGTGAAAAATTACACAGTAAAATGTAAAAAAACAAACTTTAGTTCCTCTTTATTAAAAAGTAGTCCACGAGGAGTTGACGGACACCATCAAATATAAAAGCGGGCATTAAGTTCGAGTTTTACAGCTAAAACAATTTAAAAAGTTTATTTTCTTTAAAATGAATTATTAAAGAAAAATAAAAGGAATTTTAGAGCGATGGTGTTAAATGCTAGTAAAAAACTGTTCACTCCTAAATAAATTTATGATTATATTATAAAATTATGTATGTATGTTTATACTCGACTCCACGTTCTTCTTTTGTTAGTTTTTGAAGTCCTTCCAAATTTTAAAGTTTTGTACAAAAACAGTTTTTTATTACAAGATTGTTATTTTTGCAATAAAAAATAATATTTTATCCAAAAATCAGTCAATAGTCAATCAAGCACTGTTACTGACTATAAATCTTTAATAACGCACATTTCGAAGTTTCATTTAAAAAAAAATAATATAGTATAAATATAAATGTGTAAATTAAAAAAAAAAAAAAAAAAAAAAAAAAAAAACAAAAAAAAATGTTCGGTCGGAGCAGGGGTTGAACCCACGACCCTTTGCATGCAAGGCAGACATGCTAACCACTGCTCCACGTGGCAAACAAATGTATGTTTCTGTTAAATAATGTAATGTTTGCATGGGCTCGTGGGCGCTGTAAACTATGCTATATAAATGTAACTTAAATCGATAATTATCTACTGGTGACTATAACAGCTACGTAGCCCAGTGGATAGTGTGTTGGCTTATAAACTGTATGGTCCTCGGTTCGATTCTCCGTGCAGGCGAAAGGTAAAATTTTAAAAATTTATAAAAGTGAATAATTTCTTCAACATTATTTGTATTACAGAAAAAGGTGCCAATAACTATAAAATTTCGTGGAAGTGAAAATTACGAGTATGTTAGGGAATGAGCACAATCGTGTTTGGGAAAAATTCTTCCAAGCATATAATATTTTTGGCTCAAAATGCTTCCAAACATATAATATGTTCACATAAAACAAACATATTAATGTTTCGGCAGTATGCAATAATATATGTGCTTCCTGCAAAATATGTTTGGAACATATGTTAAAGAAGCGATTTTTTTGAGGGTGAACTTGTTTTTGTTTAATATATACCCCGTATGGACTAACTTACAATTGAGAAGACGATGTTAATAAGTTTTAAGATACCTTGCCATTGGCAAGCAGGGATCCGGAGCGGAGCGTGGAGCGGAGAGGAGCAAGCCCTTTTTTTGCCGGAGCGGGAGCGGAGCGGTTTCCAAATGAAAAACCGCTCCGCTCCGAATAAAATATTACTTGAATGAAATGTGTAACTTTGAAATTATTTAGTACTTAGCGTAGTGTGAGTAAACGTTTAAAATGTACGATATGTATTTTTGTACGTACGTACATTGGGGAAAACACAAAATGTTTTTTTAGTAATTGTTTTCAAAAACGGCAAATGTCAAAATATATCTATAGTATGTGTTGTAAAAGTAACAACAGTACTTTCGATCAATTTCATCCCGTATTACTACAAAGATTATTTATATTTAATTTGTCCTTAGAATAAGAATACAAATTTTGCTTAACATGGAAGACGCATTTCTCTAAAATAAAGTTTTTTTCCTTGTCCAAAAGTCAATAAACTTTTGAATGAAGTTGTAATGTCCTTATAATAAAGTGATTTTACTTAAAAATGTGTATCATAACATGAAAGATAAAATTTTTGAGGTACGGTCAACGTTACTTTAATAATTAAGAAAAATTCTTTAAAATTAATAAAATTGTATTTAAATTTGTTTCCTTTTTGCATCTTGCCTACAAAGCAAAAAATCGTTAAAAAATAAGACAAGTTTTTCAACACTTTATATTAAAGACGCTTGTTACTTGAAACATAGCATAATTTCTACTGGAAGTCGAGTCTTAATATGGAAAATAAAATTGTCGTTAACTCGTTTTTAAAGGATTTTGATAACAACTGACGAAAAAAATCTAAAAAAAATTAAAAATTAGCATTTGCTTCCTAGAAGCAAGTACATAACCACCAAATTTAAAAGAGAATTGCGTCTTTAAAGTATCCTTACTTGTATTCTCCGCTTCTTTGGCTCGGAATTAATACCCAAACTGTTAAAGTAAAGACAAAATCTTTGAAACCGGGCATGCGTTTTTTCAGTGTAAGGACATTCATATTTGCTTTACTATTGTACTATACCCTAGCATTCTCTTATTTCTGATATTAGTTCTCGAAAATTTAATTAAAATTATGGATAGTTTAAATTTTGGTTGAAAAATGTGCGCATATACATTTATTTTAATTTTTTCTCACATTGAAAACTAATGACTTGATTTTATTATTGCATGTTATCTACTTTTTTGAGAACGAACATTTCTTAAAAACGCTGTTCGAAAATGTATTTTTACAATAAAGGGGAAAAAAGCGAAATTAGGTAACACTAGATCTGAGTAAGAATATTCGTAGGTATACAGACATACACTGAAAAAAAGCATACTCGGTTCCAAAGATTTTGTCTTTACTTTAAAAAATTTGGTATTGATTCCGAGCCAAAGAAGCGGAGAATACAAGCAAGGACACTTTTAAAACACAATTCTCTTTTAAATTTAGGTTTTGTGTACTTGCTTCTAGGAAGCAAATTTTAATTTTTCGCTTTCTCAGCTTTTTTCCTTCATATGCTATCAAAGTCCTTTAAAAACGAGTTAACGGCAACTTTACTTTCCAAATTAGGACTCGACTTCCAGTAGAAATTGTGCTATGTTTGAAGTAAAAAACTTCTTTAAAATAAAGTTTTGAAAAACATGTCCTATATTTGAACAATTTTTTGCTTTGTAGTCAATATGCAAAAAGACAACAAATTTAAAGACAATTTCATTAAATTTAAAGAATTTTTCTGAATTATTAAAGTCAAATTGACCTTAGCCTATAGATTTTTTGTTTCATGTTAAGATACCCATTTTTAAGTCAAATCATCAAATATTACAAAACCTTTTCTCTACGTCTGTTGCAAAACAAAAAAAAAACTTTCGGAGAGTAGTTACTTCTACTCTGTGTATAGACTTTCAATTCCAATCAACGTTGCCGTTTTGGTCCGATCGGACCAAAATTGGTCCAAAAGATTTCTAATTTTTAAATTTGGTCCATTTTGGTCCATTTTGGTCCATTTTCATAAATTTGGTTTCTATCACATATTAAATAGTAGATGGTGCACCGCAAAGAATATTGTCGGGAGGCCAAATATTTCACATGCTTAAAATACGAATACGAATTTTGCTTAGAATAGAAGACGTATTTCTCTGATATAAAGTTTTTTCCTTGTCTAAAAGTCTCTAAACTTTTCAATGAAGTCAGTTTGTCCTTATAGCTAAGTGATTCGACATAAAAATGTGTATCCTAACATGAATGAAAATTTCGTTTTAATGAAGTCGAAATGGATTTAATATTTCTGAAAAAATCTTCAAAATTAATAAAATGTTTCAACACATTGTTTTAAAGTCATTATACCCTAAACCACATAGTGGTTAGGGTATAATAAATTTGATCTGCCAAAAAATGTGCCTACCAGAAATATTGATTTTAGACCCCATAAAATATATACCGATCGACTCAGAATCACCTCCTGAGTCGATCTAGCGCTTGGTGTCCGTCCGTCCGTCTGTCCATGTATTTGTTGTTCACAGGATTCCGGTGGCAATTATTAACCGATTTTGATGAAATTTGGTACAGGGAGTTTTTGGGCACAACGACGAACGCTATTGAATTTGGAAGAAATCGGATCAAATTTAGATATAGCTCCCATATATATGTATCGCCCGATTTCGACAAATGGGATCACGCTGTGCTTTTTTTCAAACGGATCGTCGCCAAATTTGGCAAAAGGTAATCTTTTTCATCGCCCTTCAAGTCTGCAAAATTTCATCCAAATCGGTTCAGATTTAGATATAGCTCTCATATATATGTATCGCCCGATTTTCCCAGATTTAGCTATAGCTCCCATATATATGTACCGCCCGATTTTTCTCGAAGAGGAGCGGAGCGGAGCGGAGCGATTTTTTTTTCTCGGAGCGGAGCGATTTTTTTTTCTCCGGAGCGGGAGCGGAGCGGAGCGAAAAAATGGACCGCTCCGGATCCCTGTTGGCAAGTGTTACCGCAACTCAAGAATTCGATTTTGGATGACAGTCTTTAGTACAAGTTTCTATGCAGACCTTGGTGGAGGGTACATAAGATTCGACCTGTCCGAACTTACGGCCGTATATACTTGTTGTATTTTATTTCGTTTTAGTGAGTGTTTTGCAGTTAATTTGAAATCCAGATCGGTAAATGAAGCCAAAATCGCGACGTATTAAAATTAATTAGTATCACTGTACTACCACGCCATAAAAGTGGGTGTACTACGACATAAAATTTAAATTAAATGTGAACGTGCCACGCTCTATATTTGCTGCACATGGATTGCGCCTTCACTTGAGCCCCAGTTACTACCATTAGGTACACTGAAAAAACAGTGAACCCACCAGGAGAGATAACTTTCGATTAATTTGAGAAAATTGTGAACTTTTTTAGAAAATTTTAACTAAACGGTATTGCAAGCGCTGGCATCACTCCGATATGGCAAAAATAAGTAAATATTTTTCGACAAATTCAAGAAAATTTATTAGACATAACTAAATTTTTTTCAGTAGTTAAAGAAAATTTTGTAGTTTTAAGAGAAATCTTGGAGTTCAAAATTGCAAAAATGTCTTTAGTGACATACGAAGTTCATGATGGACACATTTTTGGTAAAATTTACAAATTTAAAGAAATAATGAACTATTTTGTAAGAAATACGAAATTAGGAAATCTTTATGCTTTATTTGTGTATAACTTTTTCCCGTTTTTTAGTTCATTTAACTAACATACGCAAAAAATTATTTGACTAAAATAAACTTTTTCCAAACATAATGATTCTATGAACTAATATAAAGTTAATATGGCTTTAGTGAAATAGAGAGTTCACTTTTTTTTGAGTGTTGTAATTCATATTCCACATGAAGTAATCATCCACACATAAGACCTTTTGTAATGCGAGCACATTGAATCCGTCCCTTTTATATCTAATTGACCGTATATACTAGACAAAATTGTAAGTGACTTATGTATAAACCCATTGTGGTGTATAGAGAAATTGCAAACAAGTTTTTTGTGTTAAAAATTTTGCTAACACATATAGCTTTTGTACAGTAAAATTGCCGGAAATCTCTTTATAACTTTTTTTCTCCTCAAACTCTAATATACTTTTTCAGTCTAAACGTTACAATGATTTTTTTGGTTTGCTTTGAACAAAACTATACGGGGAAAGTGATGAATGATAGCAGTTATATATCAACTAGCCGGAAATGAAATAACTAACCCTATTTTTTAGGCTATGCAATTTTCTTGCAGTTTTATACTGGTCAGCGAGTGAAACCAATATGAAAAAACATATGCACAGCATTTTTCCAATTAAAATTTCGATTGTATTTGAAACATATGGAATAAAATTGGCCGGGATGAATCTTAAATACCCACTACCATGAACCAGAAATATACACAAATAAAGCATTAAAATTTACTAAATTCCTACTTATTACAAAATATTTCATTATTTTTATACCCTCCATCATAGGATGGGGGTATATTAACTTTGTCATTCCGTTTGTAACACATCGAAATATTGCTCCAAGACCCCATAAAGTATATATATTCTGGGTCGTGGTGAAATTCTAAGTCGATCTAAGCATGTCCGTCCGTCCGTCCGTCCGTCCGTCTGTTGAAATCACGCTAACTTCCGAACGAAACAAGCTATAGACTTGAAACTTGGCACAAGTAGTTGTTATCGATGTAGGTCGGATGGTATTGAAAATGGGCCATATCGGTGCACTTTTACGTATAGCCCCCATATAAACCGATCCCCAGATTTGGCTTGTGAAGCCTCTAACAGAAGCATATTTCATCCGATTCGGCTGAAATTTGGTACATGGTGTTGGTATATGGTCCCTAACAACCGTGCAAAAATTGGTCCACATCGGTCCATAATTATATATAGCCCCCATATAAACCGATCCCCAGATTTGGTTTGCGGAGCCTAAAAAAGAAGCAAATTTCATCCGATCCGGCTGAAATTTGGTACATGGTGTTAGTATATGGTCTCTAATAACCATGCCAAAATTGGTCCACATCGGTCCATAATTATATATAGCCCCCATATAAACCGATCCCCAGATTTGGCTTGCGGAGCCTCAAAGAGAAGAAAATTTCATCCGATCCGGCTGAAATTTGGTACATGATGTTACTATATGGTCTCTAACAACCATGCAAAAATTGGTCCATATCGGTCCTTAATTATATATAGCCCCCATATAAACCGATCCCCAGATTTGGCTTGTGGAGCCTCTAAGAGAAGCATATTTCATCCGATCCGGCTGAAATTTGGTACATGGTGTTGGTATATGGTCTCTAACAACCATGCAAAAATTGGTCTACATCGGCCCATAATTATATATAGTCCCCATATAAACCGATCCCCAGATTTGGCTTGCGGAGTCTCAAAGAGAAGCAAATTTCATCCGATCCGGCTGAAATTTGGTACATGATGTTGGTATATGGTCTCTAACAACCATGCAAAAATTGGTCCACATCGGTCCATAATTATATATAGCGCCCATATAAACCGATCCCCAGATTTGGGTTCCGGAGCCTCAAAAAGGAGCAAATTTCATCCGATCCGCCTGAAATTTGGTACATGATATTGGTATATGGTATCTAAAACCCATGCAAAAATTGGTCCACATCGGCCCATAATTATATATAGCGCCCATATAAAACGTTCTCCAGATTTTACCTCCGGAGCCTCTTGGAGGAGCAAAATTCATCCGATCCGGTTCAAATTAGGAACGTGGTGTTAGTATATGGTCGCTAACCACCATACCAAAATTGGTCCAATCACACAAAAAGTGGTCCATATCGGTTCATAATCATGGTTGCCACTAGAGCCAAAAATAGTCTACCAAAATTTTATTTCTATAGAAAATTTTGTCAAAATTTTATTTCTATAGAAAATTTTGTCAAAATTTTATTTCTAGAGAAAATTTTGTTAAAATTGTATTCGGTTCATAACAAAATTTTTATCATTGTCAAAATTTTATTTCTATAGAAAATTTTATCCAAATTTTATTCGGTTCATAATCATGGTTGCCACTCGAGCCAAAAATAATCTACCAAGATTTTATTTCTATAGAAAATTTTGTCAAGAGTTTATTTCTATAGAAAATTTTGTGAAAATTTTATTTCTATAGAAAATTTTGTTAAAATTTTATTTCTGTAGAAAATTTTGTCAAAATTTTATGTCTACTTTGTCAAACTGAATTGAATACGTATTGGATCGATCTTTTTTGATTTAATATATACCACGTATGGACTTACATACATTTTAGAAGATGGTGTTAGGAGGTTTTAAGATACCTTGCCATCGGCAAGCGTTACCGCAACTTAAGTAATTCGATTGTGGATGGCAGTGTTTAGAAGAAGTTTCTACGCAATCCATGATGGAGGGTACATAAGCTTCGGCCTGGCCGAACTTACGGCCGTATATACTTGTTTTTTTTTTTAACTTGTAAATTTTACTATAAATGCACCCTACTTGAACTTCGCCTGACACTAAAGACATTCTTGCAATTTTGAACTCCAATTTTTTCCTGCAAACTACGAAATTTTCTTTAAAAATATAAAAAATAAATAAAATTTCTAATAAATTTTCTTGAATTTGTCGAAAAATATTTACTTATTTTGTGATATCGGCGTGACATCAGCGGTTGTAATACCGTTTGGTTCATTATTTCTAAAAATAATCTAAATTTTCTAAAATTAACTAACATTTTTCGTCCTGTTGTATGATTTAAAATTATCACCATTTCTTGAATGAATACAGAAATAAAATCGGGAACTTTTAATTCAAATTTAGAGGACCACTGCGTCTTCTCTACCCTAAAGCAGTTGTGTTGGTAGATTGTATATATCTCTTATCTCTTTATAGTTTTAATTTTTTTTTTGCTGCGCAAGAACTATAAACGGAAAATCGAGGCTTTACCAAAACATGGTCCGAGATAAACCGAAATTACCACAGGTCTCTGTGAACCTAATAATAACTCTACATTTAGATTTCGGGAACTGAGGACAAATTGCGGTATCTAGAAGCCCAAGAAGTAAAAAGGGAAAATCTCTAAATGGCGTCTTAACCAAATCGATATAAACCAAATTCGACTCAGGTCTTTGTGGACAAAAATACCTCTAGATTTCTAATAATTTCAAGAAAAATATTTACTTATTTTTGTGATATCGGCGACATCTCAGCGTTTGTAATACTGTTTAGTTAAAATTTTCTAAAAATATTCAAAATTTTCTAAAATTAACCAAAAATTTTCTTCCTGGTGGGTTCACCCTCAAAAAAGAAAATCGCTTCTGTAACATATACTCCCAAACATATTTTGCTTCAAGCATATAAATTTTTGGGTATTGCCCAAACATTTATATGTTTAGTTTCTTCCAATATATAATATGATTGAAAGCATATTGGTCTAAAAATATAATATGTTTGGGTAGTCTAAGTTCCAAACATTTTGTATTTTCCATCCAAATTCAATAATGTTGTCTTCCAAAAAACTATATGTTCTTATGTGAACATATAATATGTTTGGAAACATTTTGAACCCAAAAGCATTATATGCTTAGAAGAATTTTCTCCCAAAGAAGATTGTGCTCAAATTTTTTTTCTGCCTAATTGTATATTCCCTCGCATTTTTCTCACTTCCACGAGTTTTTTTAGTTTTTAGCACCTCTTTCTGTAATACAAACATTGTAGAAGAAATTATTATATTTTATATTTTTTTTTTTCAATTTTACCTTTTGCCGGACGGGGATTCGAACAGCGGACCACACAGTTTGTAAGCCAGCATACTAGGTTAGGTTAGGTTAGGTTATGTGGCAGCCCGATGTATCAGGCTCACTTAGACTATTCAGTCCATTGTGATACCACATTGGTGAACTTCTCTCTTATCACTGAGTGCTGCCCGATTCCATGTTAAGCTCAATGATAAGGGACCTCCTTTTTATAGCCGAGTCCGAACGGCGTTCCACATTGCAGTGAAACCACTTAGAGAAGCTTTGAAACCCTCAGAAATGTCACCAGCATTACTGAGGTGGGATAATCCACCGCTGAAAAACTTTTTGGTGTTCGGTCGAAGCAGGAATCGATCCCACGACCTTGTGTATGCAAGGCGGGCATGCTAACCATTGCACCACGGTGGCCAGCATACTAAACACTGGCCTACGCAGCTGTTATGGTCATCAAGAGATAATTATCGTTAAGTTATATTTATATAGCATAGCTTGCGGCGCCCACGAGCCGATGCAAACATAACATTGTTTAACAACATAACATTGTTAAACATACATTTGTTGGCAGCGTGGAGCAGTGGTTGGTCGTCCGCCTTGCGTGACAGGGGACCTGGGTTCGATCCCTGCTTCGACCAACACCATTTTTATACCCTCCACCATAGGATGGGGGGTATATTAACTTTGTCATTCCGTTTGTAACACATCGAAATATTGCTCTAAGACCCCATAAAGTATATATATTCTGGGTCGTGGTGAAATTCTGAGTCGATCTAAGCATGTCCGTCCGTCTGTCCGTCTGTCCGTCCGTCCGTCTGTCCGTCTGTCCGGCTGTCCGTCCGTCTGTGGAAATCACGCTAACTTCCGAACGAAACAAGCTATCGACTTGAAACTTGGTACAAGTAGTTGTTATTGATGTAGGTCGGATGGTATTGAAAATGGGCCATATCGGACCACGTTTACGTATAGCCCCCATATAAACCGATCCCCAAATTTGGCTTGGGGAGCCTCCCGGAGCAGCAAAATTTATCCGATCCGGTTGAAATTTAGTACGTGGTCTTAGTATACGGTTTTTAACAACCATGAAAAAATTGGTTTATATCGGTCCATAATTATATATAGCCCCCATATAAACCGATCCCCAGATATGACCACCGGAGCCTCTTGGAGGGGCAAAATTCATCCGATCCGGTTGAAATTTGGTACCTGATGTTAGTTTACGGCCTCTAATAACCATGCAAAAATTGGTCCATATCGGTCCATAATTATATATAGCCCCCATATAAACCGATCCCCAGATTTGACCTCCGGAGCCTCTTGGAAGAGCAAAATTCATCCGATCCAGTTGAAATTTGGTACATGGTGTTCGTATATGGTCTCTAACAACCATGCAAAAATTGGTCCATATCGGTCCATAATTGTATATAGTTCCCATATAAACCGTCCCCAGATTTGACGTCCGGAACCTCTTGGAGGAGCAAAAGTCATCCGATACGGTTGAAATTTGGTACATTTTGTCAATATATGGCCTCTAACAGCCATGTAAAAATTGGTCCATATCGGTCTTTAGTTATATATAGCCGATGACTTATTACACAAAAATTGGTCCATATCGCCAAAAATAATCTACCAAAACTTTATTTCCATAGAAAATTTTGTCAAATTTTATTACTATAGAAAGTTTTGTCAACATTTCATTTCTATAGAAAGTTTTGTCAAAAGTTTATTTCTATACAAATGTTTGTCAAAATTTTATTTCCATAGAAAATTTTGTCAAAATTTTATTTCTATAGAAAATTTTGTAATCTACCAAAACTTTATTTCCATAGAAAATTTTGTCAAATTTTATTACTATAGAAAGTTTTGTTAAAATTTCATTTTTATAGAAAGTTTTGTCAAAAGTTTATTTCTATAGAAATGTTTGTCAAAATTTTATTTCTATAGAAAATTTTGTAAAAAATTTATTTCTATAGAAAATTTTGTCAACATTTTATTTCTATACAAAATTTTGTCAAAATTTTATTTCTATACAAAATTTTGTCAACATTTTATTTCTATAGAAATTTTTGTCAAAATTGTATTACTATAGAAAATTTTGTCAACATTTTACTTCCATAGAAAATTTTTTCAACATTTTATTTCTATAGAAAATTTTGTCAAGTTTTTATTTCTATAGAAAACTTTGTCAAATTTTTATTTCTATAGAAAATTTTGTCAAAATTTTATTTCTATAGAAAATTTTGTCAAGGTTTCATTTCTATAAAAAATTTTGTCAAAATTTTATTTCTATAGAAAATTTTGTCAAACTAGATTATATACGTATTTAATCGGCCTTTTTTTGTTTAATATATACCCCGTATGGGCTAACTTACAATTTAGAAGACAGTGTTAAAAAGTTTTACGATACCTTGCCATCGGCAAGTGTTATCGCAAAGTAATTCGATTGTGGATGACAGCCTTTAGTAGAAGTTCCTACGCAATCCATGGTGGAGGGTACATAAGATTCGGCCTGGCCGAACTTACGGCCGTATATACTTGTTTTATTTATTTTTTTTATACCCACCACCATAGGATGGGGGGTATATTAACTTTGTCATTCCGTTTGTAACACATGGAAATATTGCTCTAAGACCCCATAAAGTATATATATTCTGGGTCGTGGTGAAATTCTGAGTCGATCTGAGCATGTCCGTCCGTCCGTCCGTCCGTCTGTTGAAATCACGCTAACTTCCGAACGAAACAAGCTATCGACTTGAAACTTGGCACAAGTAGTTGTTATTGATGTAGGTTGGATGGTATTGCAAATGGGCCATATCGGTCCACTTTTACGTATAACCCCCATATAAACGGACCCCAAAATTTGGCTTGCGAGGCCTCTAAGAGAAGCAAATTTCATCCGATCCGGCTGAAATTTGGTACATGGTGTTAGTATATGGTCTCTAACAACCATGCAAAAATTGGTCCACATCGGTCCATAATTATATATAGCCCCCATATAAACCGATCCCCCGATTTGGCTTGCGAGGCCCCTAAGAGAAGCAAATTTCATCCGATCCGGCTAAAATTTGGTACATGGTATCAGTATATGGTCTCTAACAACCATGCAGAAATTGGTCCACATCGGTCCATAATTATATATAGCCCCCATATAAACCGATCCACGATTTGGCTTGCGAGGCCTCTAAGAGAAGCAAATTTCATCCGATCCGGCTGAAATTTGGTACGTGATGTTAGTATATGGTCTCTAACAACCATGCAAAAATTGGTTCACATCGGTTCATAATTATATATAGCCCCCATATAAACCGATCACCAGATTTGACCTCCGGAACCTCTTGGAAGACCAAAATTCATCCGATTCAGTTGAAATTTGGTACGTGGTGTTTATATATGGCCTCAAACTCCCATGCAAAAATTGGTCGATATCGGTCCATAATTATATATAGGCCCCATATAAACCGATCACCAGATTTGACCTCCAGAGCCCCTTGGAAGAGCAAAATTCTTCCCATTCGGTTGGAATTTGATACGTGATGTTAGTATATGGTATCCAACAACCATGCAGGAATTGGTTCCTATCAGTCCATAATTATATATAGCTCCCATATAAACCGATCCCCAGATTTGACCTCCGGTGCCTTTTGGAGAAGCAAAATTCATCCGATCTGCTTGAAATTTGGTACGTGGTGGTAGTATATGATATTTAACAACCATGCCAAAAGTGGTCCATATTAGTCCATAATCGTACATAGCCCCATATAAACCGATCCCGAGATTTGGTTTTGGAACCTCTTGGAGGAGCAAATTTCATCCGAGTGAGTTGAAATTTGGTACATTGTGCTAGTATATGGTCGTTAACAACCATGCTTAACTAGGTCCATATCGGTCTATAGTTATATATGGCCCTCAGATAAATCGATCCCCAATCACACAAAAATTGGTCCATATCAAGTTTCAATTCTGGCTCTCTACGTACAAAAAGTCCATATCGATTCGTAATTATTTGTAGACTTAACTATACATAACTTTTTTGTCTAATATATACCATGTATGGATTAAATCACAATTTAGAAAACGATGTTAAGAAGTTTTAAGATACCACAACCCAATTAATTCGATTGTGGATGATAGTCTTTCGTAGAAGTTTCTACGCAATCCATGGTGGTGGGTACATAAGATTCGGCCTGGCCGAACTTGCGGCCGTATATACTTGTTTTTAAATATATTTTTTAACATATATTCCAGATACGTTCGGAAGTTCCCGAAAAGGTGTTCAGCATTACATACTATTATATTAAATTTTTACTACGAAATTGTAAAGTGTGTTTTATAAAAGACTTAAAGTCAGAAAAGAAAAGTGCTTGATATAAACGAAATGGACTGAGTGCAAATTAAATATTATTTTTTTATTGCAACAATAAAAATTGTGTAACAAATAAAGGTTTTTGTATACAAGTTTAAAATTTTCGAAGAAATTCAAAAACTCTTACAAAAGAAGAACGTGAAGTCGAGTAATTTTAAAACAGCACATAAATTTATTTTGGTGTGAACAATTGTTTGCTAGCATGTAACACCATTAATTTAGAAATACAAATAAATATGAATTTTTTTATCAACGAATAATTTTGTACTTAATTTAATTCTTAAGGCCGGTATAAATTGGCATTATCACGTTAAAATGGCCATGTTTACCCTTTTACTTTTCTTTAATAATTTCTTTTAAAGAAAATAAACTTATTCAATTGTTGTTTTGGATCTTTCCCCACCATGTTATTATAATACAATTTACCGGAAAAAGTTGTAATGTTATTCTGGTTTTGCCGCTAAAATGAGAAATAATTTTAGCGGCAAAACTCGAACTCAATGCCCGCTTTTCTTTTCGAAAAAATCCGTCAACTCCTCTTGGACTACTCATTAATAAAGAGGAACTAATCTTTATTTTTATAGATCTTACTGTATAATTTTTCACTGTTTCCCCCTGTTTTCATTTTACTTTCACAACTCTAAAAAGAGTGCACTGAAAAAATATTGTCGTGAGGCCAAAGAGTTCATGTCCTTAAAATAAGAATACAACTTTTGCTTAGCTTAGAAGACGCATTTCTCTAATATAAAGTTTTTTTCCATGTTCAAAGGTCGATACATTCAATGTAGTCGTGTTGTCGTTATAATTAAGTGATTTGATTTAAAAATGGGTATCATAACATGAAAGAACAAATTTTGGACTAAGGTCAACTTGACTTTAAGAATTCAGAAAAATTCTTTAAAATTAATGAAACTGTCTTTAAATTTGTTGCATTTTTGCATCTTGACTACAAGGCAAAAATCATTCAAAAATAGGATATGTTTTTCAATACTTTATTTTAAATACATTTTTTACTTGAAACATAGCATAATTTCTACTGGAAGTCTTGTTTTTAACGGACATTTTATAGCATATGAAAAAAAGCTGAAAAAGCGAAAAATTGAAATGTGCTTCGTAGAGTCAAGTACACAAAACCCCATTTAAAAGAGAATTGTGTCTTAAAAGCATCCTTATTTGTATTCTCCGCTTCTTTGGTTCGGAATCAATATCAAAATTGTTAAAGTGGAGACACAATCTTTGGAACCGGATATGCTTTTTGTTCAGTGTATAGTGCCCTTTCGTTAGTTTTTATGAAGATCCCTTTAATTACCTTTGTTTGAATATTTTGACTTACTCGTCCTACGTTCCGATTTGTTTTGACGAAACAAAAAAATTGTGCCCGTAATGCGAAAATGATAAACATAACTCATGCTCCTTTTTTCAAATATATTTTATCTTGGTTCCGAATGAATTTTCTCTCCGAATACTCATTTTAATATTTTACTTAAGCATATACAATTTTTGGCGAAGTCTTATATCACAACATATATATGTTTACTCATAATATGTAAATTTATACTTGTTTATATTCACACATAGTATTTTTCCTATATTTAATGAAATTTTCTTTGTATATATATATTTGTAATGCGCCAATTGGTTACTTTCATTATTTTACTTCCAGCATACACTTTGTCTCTCTTTGTAAACACATATATGTTTATGGGCTATTTCTAAATTAATATATGTTTGCATCCAAGCATATTATATTTACAAGCATTTTATGTCCCAAACATAATATGTTCTAACATATTAACATATATGTCCCAAACATGTTATGCTAGTTTATGAACATTATACGTTTGCACTCAAAAATATTGTGTTTAAAAATTTGAGTTCCAAACATATAATGTTTATACCCAAACATATGAAAAACAGTCTTTTTCGTCCGTGTATATACGGACATCGTTATAACGTGTTAGAATTTCTCCATGATCATTGAATCGATCTATATATAAAATCCGAACTATGTTTGTTTATTTGTTTGTAAGCTAGAAAATGGCCGAAACGATTTACTTGAAATTCCAGAGAAACTTGTTTTGGATTTGCGACTGTCACAAAGTCATAAATGTAGAAAAATTAACAAACGTCGCAAATTCAAAACACTTCAGTCGCGTGAGCTAGGCAGCGATTTTGATGAATTCCAAGATGATGAAAATGTGCAAAGAAGTTACAAATCTACGGAATGTTCATCAAAACTCTTAACAAATTTAAAAAAGGGTTAACTACAGAATAAATTTATTTCGATGTAAGACTCCATGCCGAAATTGCTATGTACTACTCGATGGTGCAGTAAACGTGACGGTCTGTACGCGCTTATAATTAATCTATCACAAAACTCAGCAGAAACAGAGTGAAGTTTTGCATACGTGAGCTGATGTTTAGAGAGAATTTTATAAAATCAATTTTTGATTTATTAGAGTAGTAGCATATTTTTTACATCCCATGTACCGGGGAGCAAAACTAAATTAAACAAAATGTTCATAAGTTCTTTTATTCAAAATTAGGTTTTCTACGACTTTTACGGCATATGTATTAAACCGTCGTAAACGTATGTTTGCAAAAGTCACAGTTTGCGACAAGCCAACCCTAATAATGCTATGGGAGATGCCACGTGAAGAGATATAAATGGTGATACGGTCAAAATTTGGTCAATATAAACTTGACGTATTTCTTTCAATTTTGCATTAAAAAAACCTGAACACCCCTCATTTTGAAGGTGTGTGTATGTGTAGAATGTTGCTCCTATTTTGATTTTGGAATTCACTCTTCAGTTGTCAAAATGCCGTCCAAGCAAGAAGAGCAGCGTATCAAAATTTTGCTCGCGCATCGCGAAAATCCGAGCTACTCGCACGCAAAGCTGGCAAAATCGCTAAAAGTTGCCAAATCAACCGTTACAAATGTAATTAAAGTGTTTGGGGAACGTTTGTCGACAGCCAGGAAGTCTGGATCGGGGGGAAATCGAAAACCGGAAGCCGCTGAGACGACAAAGAGAGTTGCCTGTAGTTTCAAGCGAAACCCTAACCTCTCTCTCCGACATGCCGCAAACGAGCCGGACTATCGACTTACAAGAAGGTAGTGACTCCAAATCGCGATGATAAACAAAATACGACGGCCAAAGCGCGATCCCGGAGGCTGTACACGACGATGCTGACGAAGTTTGACTGCGTGGTAATGGACGACGAAACCTACGTCAAAGCCGACTACAAGCAGCTTCCGGGACAGGAGTTTTATATGGCAAAAGGAAGGGGAAAGGTATCAGATATTTTCAAGCACATAAAACTGACAAAGTTCGCAAAGAAATATCTGGTTTGGCAAGCCATCTGTACCTGTGGCTTGAAAAGCAGCATTTTCATAGCTTCCGGGACTGTCAACCAAGAAATTTACGTGAAAGAGTGTTTGAATAAACGTCTGCTGCCTTTCCTGAAGAAACACGGTTGTTCCGTACTGTTTTGGTCGGATTTGGCATCTTGCCATTACGCTAAAAAGGCCATGGAGTGGTACGCCGCCAACAACGTGCAGGTGGTTCCCAAGGACAAGAACCCTCCCAACACGCCAGAGCTCCGCCCAATTGAGAAATACTAGGCTATTGTCAAGCGGAACCTAAAGAAGACCAAAAAAACTGCTAAGGACGAGCAGCAGTTCAAGACAAACTGACTTTCTGCGGCGAAGAAGGTGGACAAGGTGGCTGTACAAAATCTGATGGCAGGTGTCAAGCGTGAGGCCCGGCAATTCGGATTTGGAAAAGCGAAAGCCTAACTGAATATTTTTCCTGAATTTTATACTAATTGAACTTGAAAAAGAAATTTAATTTGATTTTTTAAATAAACGATTTCACCGATTTACACGCGTTTTCCCTTGACAAAATTTTGACCGTATCACCCTTTAGTATAGTGGTCAGTATCTCCCCCACGCGGGAGACCGGGGTTCAATTCCCCGTCGGGGAAAATTGCTTGAAACTGAATGTAAAATTTTCCGATCTTACTTCTAGTAATCATTTAAATAATGGCGATGAAAATCTACATATTTTACATTTCAAATCAAGGCGTTTCAAATCAAGATGTTAATGATTCCTCTGAAACTCAAACAAAAATGGTTCTTATAAATCCACAATCTGATATAGTCTTCATAGGTAAAAACTTTAAGTTTATCTTCGGGAAATGTACAGGTTGAACTGCTCTGCTTGATCTGTCATCAAACCCCTCAGAAATTTCAAAGGAAACCCTAATATTTGATTTATGGTGGTGGGTATTTAAGATTTGGCCTGGCCGAACTTACTGCTGTATATACTTGTTTTACCTCCATAAAGGTGAGCATCAAATCTTGTTCTCTTCTCAATAAAACTGCATTTGTAAATCACTTCTTACACTCATACTTGTTATCTTTATATGTTTGTCTTTGTGTTCCTCTCTAAATGAATTCAACTTATTATTCCTCATTCCTGAGAGGTATAACCTGAGGAACTAACTTGTCATACAGTCCACAAATACTCATAGGGAGTTCCATGTATTGATGTCTAACACACTGCGCTCTCGATCTCATCACCCCCCTGCTAACGCCGTTTTGGAAGAAACCCCCCTCTAACTTGTGCTGTTATTTTGACCCGGATTCCTTGCATATTACAAAACTAAAAAACCGTAATCAATCACATTAATAAATTTATATCCCTATTCACGGGAAATTCAAAATCGATTGCAATTTTTTTTTCAAAAGGATTATCTTATATGCTTCTCCTTCGATATATTTTGTAAAGGATATGGTTGACTTAGTTAACGCAAATTGTTCCATAGAGATTCGAAATGGTTCAAAATATAACTTTCATACACCCAGAAAAAAGTGACCCCTTCTTAAAGTTAAAATGAACTCATTGTGAAGAAAGTTGAACTTCGTATAGCGCCAAAGACATTTTTATTTGTTTGAACGGTGTGATTTTCGTAGAAATTAGGAATAATGCATTCCATATATTAGTTAACATTTTCCTATATTTATATACCACTATACTACAGAATGAAAAAATTTAACTAATTTGAATTCATATATGGAATGATTTTATTGAAATTTTTTCATTCATTTCGACAAATCTTACACATTTGTGGTAAAACTTTTACTTCATAATTAGAACTGCTTACCTTCGTTTTTAAATAAAATTTTATTTATTTCTATAAGCAATTTTATCTTCAATAAAAGACATGTTTTATTAATATATTGAATATATTTATTAAGAATAAACAGCATAGAATCTCTTTGAAATATTAGTTTATTATTCCACTATTTCCAATTTCCGTGTGATATTATCAACTGTAAAACGCACTTTTTCTTCTTCTTGTACTTTTCACTTTTAATAAGTTGCTGCCTAACGATTTTGTCCTCCTTTTACAATTTCAATACCTACAAATATAAAAAATCATAAAAAATTTTTGTTGCAAAAGGTTAGCGTCACTGAATATTACCTGATAATTGAAGATTCCAAAATGAAGACAAATGAAAGGGTTGTTATTTTGCTGGTGTTTTCTTTCTTTATACACTATCACGAACATTGATAGATTTATTTAAAAAAACGAAAATTTTTCTCACTAATTTAAAATAACAAATATTTTATATATTTTATTTGTTATTTATTATATTATTTTACCATATTATTTTTTAACAATCTCTCCGAAACAACGCGATTCCAACTAAAAAAACAACCGACGCGCAAATATATCGATTACACCCACGCGCAAACACATCGATTACGATGACAGGTATCGATTACAGGTAGACAATAGAAATTTAGGAAAATTTCCTATATTCTAACAAGTGTGTTTCCTTAAGTTTTGAAAGGATTGCATACTTCTTAGTACGAATGAACTAAAATATTTTTCTATGCCAAGTGTTGTTCGTATGTATGAAAAACTTTCTATTATAAAGGAAGTCGCAATTATCATTTTATAAGAAATTTTACTAATTTTGAGGAAACTTGGTTTTAGTTCGGTTTTTGTTTATATTTAGGAATGCTTTGTTATCGGTGAATAAAATTTTCTTTTTCAGTAGTAAATTCTTATACCCAGCGAAGAAAATAGTATGAGTAAAATTCCATGCCTTATTCTAGTTAATGAACTATTCCTAACTGCTTACAGTTTAGGATTTTTTTACTGAAAGGAGTAAATTTTATTATTTTTCAGAAAAATTTACCTTAATGGAAATAAAATGGATAAACTATATTGATGAAAATTTTTTCCTTTAGTTTCGAAGGCACTTTTTTCTGGGTGTAGTATAGTAACATATAAGACCCAAATTTAATCATTTCATCCATCGAAATCTACACTAACGACTATGGAAAATTTTATTATCCAGCAATGAAACATATGTCTAGTTAGGATTCTGGAGATTCGTATCGGACATTTTCCAATTCCTTAATCTTCATAACCAATAAGCTTGTATTAAGATTGTAATAATATGTAAGATGATTAATTTGGACACAGAATCAGCCTGCATTGATATCAGGCTAACATAAAAATAGAAAAATTAACTATATTTGGTTTGTATTTGTAGATTGACTCCATCTCAAAAATTACCAATCAGAATTATCTTGTAATACTCTTTATGCATTTTGGTTATATTTTTATTACGAATATTTCTATTGTTGAATCAAAAATTATGCAGATATACTGGAGTGTTGAAGGTCGAATAAACCAAGAAGTATGACAAAATGCTCGTGCTCTATGTTGAATTGGAAATAATGTCTCTGACGTTAGTATATTTATGGCTTAAATATATTGGCAATTATTATTTGGCTTCTTCATAATTCGAGTAGCAATATGTGCACGAATTTGTCGGAATATGGAACACATATACAGGCGTGTGTGTCATTTAAATATATGGGAATCCAATATCCTCAATACAAACAAACTACACTTGCAAAATCATAAAAATAATATTTAGGATTTCTACACTTATATTGTAAGACAATTTGTACTTCAAATATGTTTGTTTTTAGTAAAATAGTTACTTTGGAAAACGCCCATTTGAACCAGTGTTACCAAGGACATATCATATCTTGGATTGAATTGACAGCCACAAAAAGGAAACACCTACTTTTTCGAAGAAGATACAAATACTGTAATATAAAAAACATGCATACTCTGTCGGACACAGGCCTTGTTAGAGCGAATTACTTGGAAGCACCTCTTCCAACTATGCGTGTTGTAAAATTTTATTTCATTGTTATGGTATTGAAAGACAAATGTCAATTTATTTTTTCAAACCGAAATTTTACACCTACAAACATAAATAATAAAATCAAAAAAAAAAAAAAAAAAAAAACAAGTATAAACGGCTGTAATTTCGGCCAGGCCGAATCTTATGTACACTCCACCATGGATTGCGTAGAAACTTCTACTAAAGACTGTCAATCGAATTACTTGGCTTGCGGTAACACATGTCGATGGCAAGGTATCTTAAAACTTCTTAACACCGTCTTCTAAATTGTAAGTTAGTTCATACGTGGTATATATTAAACAAACAAAAAAAGCCGATTATGTACGTATATAATAGAGGTCTGCACAATTCCATTTGTAAATGCAGAGTACACGTGTACTTGCTACATGAGTACATCTATTTGAGAGATTCGCAAAACAATTGGTACACATTTTGATGAACACCAAAAGCCACGAGTAACTTCTTGTTGCTACTCTGATGACTTCACTACCAACAAACACATATTCCTCTTTCTCTCTTATTGAAGTGTACTCAGAGTGATCACGTCGAGTATGTTGCGAGAACAAAACTTCATAGAGTACTACATGTACCACATGCAGTTTCAGAAATACAAAAAAACAGTTAGTCTCCATAATATATGTTTTGGTTTGTTATAAAGAGGGGCAAACGTTAAGGTAAGTGTGTGACATACATAAATATATGAAATATGTGATATACATACATATCTATGATTAATAATAATGGAAAGTTTTGCTTCGCACATACTGAGAAATACTTGTGGTACCACGTGAAGTGAAGAGAATCCATGTTGTACTTTTTCTCAAGTACTTACATTTTTATTGTTCCTTTTTTTCGGAACACATATTGTTTCGGATAAGTACTTGGTGGTATTTGACAAGCAAGTGTTCTCTTCACTTCACTACTTGCGCTCTGAGAGAAAGACAGAGTACACACAAAAAATTTTTTTTCTGATTCAATCACCAAATTAATTGATCCAATTAAATTTTTAATTGAAATGTCTTCAATCACGAAAATGATAGTATCAATCACAGTTTTAATTGGGCATGGAAAAAATTCTTGATTAAAAAATTAATTGATTTTTTTCAGCAAATTTCAATTAATTTTTTAATTGATTCAATCAAAATTTTAATTGATGTTTATTGCAAAACTCAATTAATTTATTAATTAAAAATTGATTTTTTCAGCAAATTTCAATTAATTTTTTAATTGATTCAATCAAAATTTTAATTGATGTTGATTGCAAAACTCAATTAATTTATTAATTAAAAAAGGTAACTATTTTTAATTACTTTCTGAATTGGCTTAGAGTTTTTATTTGGATTAACAAATGGTTGTTTGAAATACATTTTTAATTAAAAATTAAAAAAAAAATCAGCACTTTTTTTAACTGAATTAGTCTTCCGAATTTGATTAAAAAGTTAATTGTATCAATTAATTTTTTAATTAAAAATTTTAAAATTCTCAATCATTGACTTATTTAACTTAATGTTTCTATCATGATTAAAAAGTTAATTGTATCAATTAATTTATTAATTGAAAAAAATTTCAACTTCAATTAACTTTTTAATTGGAAATATTTTGGTGATATTTTTTTCTGTGTATGTACTATATTCGACAGCGAATTGCATACATGCAGTGAAAAGTTATTCGATGCAGACCTCTAGTATATAATACAGTTTAACAAAATTTCCTATAGAAATAAAATTTTGACAAAATTTTCTATATAAATAAAATTTCTACAAAATTTTCTATAGAAATAAAATTTTGACAAAATTTTCTATAGAAATAAAATTTTGACAAAATTTTCTATAGAAATAAAATTTTGACAAAATTTTCTATAGCAATAAAATTTTGACAAAATTTTCTATAGAAATAAAATTTCGATGGGAATGGGAGCCACCGTGGTGCAATGGTTAGCATGCCCGCCTTGCATACACAAGGTCGTGGGTTCGATTCCTGCTTCGACCGAACACCAAAAAGTTTTTCAGCGGTGGATTATCCCACCTCAGTAATACTGGCATAAGCGTAGGAAGGCCTCTGGGGAGGGGGCTTAGACCCCCCAGAAAAATTTTAGCCCCCCCCAGAATTTGAAAACCTATTTACGATTTTACATTTTTATAAAAATTAAACAAGTATATACTCGTACAACGCACAAAGTTTCACTAAAGACTTTCATGCACAATCGAATTACTTGGGTTGTGGTAGAAGTCTGATATTTATGAAATAAAGCTGTGGTTGAACTTATGATTTAGCTGAATAAAAAATAGTAATTGATATTAAAACTATTCTTTCATAAATTAATATCTTAATAATGCTGCAAAATTCTTTGTGAAGAAATTTTTGAAGTGGTTTTAAAGTTGTGCCTTTAGAACAACTCCCAATTTTTTGCTGGGAAAAGTGTGGAACTACCCCACGGAAATGGGTCAACCACAGAACTGGTACAGGACTAGTCCCTGGTGTGCATGGACCAGTCCCAGTTCTGATCAAAACGTATGGAAGGGACCGTCCACTTTAACATGGGTTTGTCGTTGATGGAGTAAACTTACATTTTAGGACGCGTTTTGGACTCATCCCAAAGGACACGTCCTGGGACAATTTAGCAGGAGCAACCCATAAACAGGTCCTCAGGAACCAGTCTCGGACAAACTCTTAGAAATCTCTTTCAATTTGGGCTACCAATCGAACCCGAAATGAAAATAAAACTTTTGAAATATGTCGAACAAAAGGTTATTCTGATAATTTTATTTCACTAAATGCGAAAATTGCAAGTAACTGGAGCACAGGTACCTGTTTTGTGATAGGTACGTCAGTGGAAATTTGCACCAATTTCCCGTAGGGTACTTTTAGTTGCTTTATTATAAATTGATTGTCGAGTTATTTTGATGTCTATTTTTTATTGAATTTTATGAAATAAAACATTAGTTGAACCTATAAGTTCACTCTATAAAGTTTTAGCTGGGGGGCGGGGGGGGGGGGGGCTATAGCCCCCCCTAGGGAAATTGTCTAGCTACGCTAATGAATACTGGTGACATTTCTGAGGGTTTCAAAGCTTCTCTAAGTGGTTTCACTGCAATGTGGAACGCCGTTCGGACTAACATGGAATCGGGCAGCACTCAGTGATAAGAGAGAAGTTCACCACTGTGGTACCACAATGGACTGAATAGTCTAAGTGTGCCTGATACATCGGGCTGCCATCTAACCTTCTATAGAAATAAACTTTTGACAAAATTTTCTATAGAAATAAAATTTTGACAAAATTTTCTATAGAAATAAAATTTTGACAAAATTTTCTATAGAAATAAAATTTTGACAAAGTTTTCTATAGAAATAAACTTTTGACAAAATTTTCTATAGAAATAAAATTTTGACAACATTTTCTATAGAAATAAAATTTTGACAACATTTTCTATAGAAATAAAATGTTGACAAAATTTTCTATAGAAATAAAATTTTGACAAAATTTTTTATAAAAATAAAATTTCGACAAAATTTTCTATAGAAATAAAATCTTAACAAAATTTTCTATAGAAATAAAATTTTGACTAAATTTTGTATAGAAATAAAATTTTGACTAAATTTTGTATAGAAATAAAATGTTGACAAAATTTTCTATAGAAATAAAATTTTGACAAAATTTTCTATAGAAATAAAATTTTGACAAAATTTTCTATAAAAATAAAAATTTGGTAGATTATTTTTTGCGATATAGACTAATTTTTGTGTGATTGACGATCGGCTATATATAACTATAGACCGATATGGACCAATTTTTGCATGGCTGTTAGCGGCCGTATACTAACACCACGTATCAAATTTCAACCGGATCGGGTGAATTTTTCTCCTCCAAGATGCTCCGGAGGTCAAATCTGGGAATCGGTTTATATGTGGCTATATATAATTATGCACCGATATGGACCAATTTTTGCATGGACCGATATGGACCTATAGACCGATATGGACCAATTTGTGCGTGGGTGTTAGATACCATATACTTACACCATGTACCAAATTTCAAGCGGATCGGATGAATTTTGCTCTTCCAAGAGGCTCCGCAAGCCAAAACTGGCGATCGGTTTATATGGGGCTATATATAATTATGCACCGATATGGACCAATTTTAGCATGGTTGTTAGAAACCACATAAAAGTCGTCCAATATGGCCCATTTGCAACACCATCCGACCTACATCAATAACAACTACTTGTGCCAAGTTTCAAGTCTATAGCTTGTTTCGTTCGGAAGTTAGCGTGATTTCAACAGACGGACGGACATGCTTAGATTGACTCCGAATTTCAGCACGACCCAGAATATATATACTTTATGGGGTATTAGAGCAATATATCGATGAGTTACAAACGTCATGACAAAGTTAATATACCCCCAAGCCTATGGTGGAGGGTGTAACAAGTAGTGTTTTCGTCGCCGCATCCGTATGTTACCAGAGAGATGGGAAAAAGTAGTGTTGCAATTTGATTCGGAATAAGTTCTCAAATTTTAAATTTGCTTTCCCAATATGTAGACTAAAAGTTCCAAATGAAGAAGAATGAAAAACTACAAGCTTCTGCCCGACCAAACTCAACGCCTTTTTACTCGTTTTCCTTTTCCATCGTTGTTGGAAGATTAGTCAAATTTTTTTCTTGCATCAAAATACGATGTAAATAATAATTTCATTGTTTTTACTATTCCGTTTTATAATTTATTCTCCATTTAGATTGAAAAGCTTTTCCATTATATTTCCGTTTATGAAAGAGAGATGTTTGTTTATACTTTTCATGTCAAGGATCGTAATTTTCTACAAATGTTAAGGATTCTTCAGTTATTCATAAAATCATAAATCAGCCTTTTAAAAAAGTATGCGAAGAGTACCATCTAACTCGGCTAGACGTAAATATATTTAGGTTGATAGTAAAATTGGTTCACTCTTAGTGCAAGAAAAATAGGGCTTTGGGTTATTCGAAATGAAAGCTATCTGGCGACTCTTTCAAAGGAGATTAATGAAAAACCAAAATATAAACAAGCGATTTGCATGGTTAATGTTTTTTTTTTAAGTGGTTGAGGTCAAGACTTCCTCTTTATATCCGAAATCTAGCATAACCACATATTTTACAATCAAAAAATCGCTTCGCTAATATATGTTTCCAAACAATTTCTGCCTCAAGCAAATATATCTTCATAATTTGTCGAAATAAAATATTGTTTGTACCGAGCATTTATATATAAGCGAAAGTAGTGTGATTTAAATAAAGCCGTAAGTTTGGTTAGACCGAATCTTATGAACCTTCTACAATGGATTGCGTATAATCGATTTTCTTGGGTTATAGTAACAGATGCCAATGATACAGTATAAATTAACCCGATCGAATGAAATTTGTTCCTCCAAGAGGGTCTAGAAATCAAATTTGGAGTCGGTTTATATGGTGGCATCACATACCAAATCAATTAGTAAGTCAAATTAGAAATCAAAACAAGGGAGAGAAATCTCATAAGGAGTCTACCAATAAAGGCACCGTGACTAACCCGTAGGACAGATAATCGGCACCAGCCGTCCAAGGATATACCCGAAGGGAATAACAAGGCAATGGTGGAAAGTCAGCAATCGGAGCTAAGGAGAAAAGAAGGAGGAGATCAGTCGGGCAAACAATTGTCCACAAAGAGAACTGAGAATAGACCGGGACGACAGGAATCAGGGCCGACGAGAACACAGGGAGACGGGGAGAAAACAGGTCGTCCAAGGAATTGTAAAAAGAGGGAGCTGAGGACAGACCAGAAAGACTGGAATCGGGGTCAAGGAAAACACAAAAAGGTGAATAAGGCATCGAATCCCGAGAAGATATCCTAGTGGAGAAAGAACGATCCAAATAACTCATACTAAATTTTAAGGGGAAAACAAGAAGGCGATCAGTTGCTCAATAAATTGACCACAAAGGGAACTGAGGACAGGCCGAAAGGACAGGAATCGGGTCGACCAAACCATAGGGAGTCGAAGAAGGCAGCGAATCCCGAGAAGATATCCTAATGTAGACGATAATAATAGGGGGTGACGCATAAGATAAGGAACAGATAGGAAAACAACACAAGAAGAGTAGGACGACAGTCAGGAGGATCGTGGAAAAAACGACCGCGGCACTAGAATTGAAAGAATAGAAGCAGCAGAGAAAAGTGCTTGTAGGACGTGTTTTGAGAGAACTTGGAACACTACGTTTGTCACTGCCCTGCTTTTACTAGCCAAAGTATTAGCCTTATCGGTGAGGAAGTAATTCGGGACCTGGCCCGGCTGATAAACAAGGACTGGAAAAAAATTAGGGAGACATAGCTTCTAGAATAAAAGTAGAATGTGTCACTTTAACTCATATTGTGAAGCTTGAAAAACGGGTATCGCAAATGTTTTGTCAAAAAATATGGTATCCCAGCAAAAAACTTGAGGAATTTTCATTGAGTTTGGAAAGGAGCTTAGACCTTAGCAATTACGGCTGTCAGGAATTCTTTGGTGAAATTAACAATAAATATCTCGCTAAAATGTGCTTCGTTTAGGAATCCTATTGTGTGCTTTCATGAGTGCTGATCGATATGTATGAAGAAGGCAATGAATGAAAGCGCTCATGAAATTAATGAAAATGGGCGAGGAAGACATGTGTCCACCTATGTTAAGCGCATTTTTCCTTTCTAAATCAAAATGTTGAAATTATAATTTAAATATATTTTAATTTATTTTATTTATATAGCTCTTTAACATTAATTCAGTGTATTTAACAGGTTGGCTGATAAGTCCCCGGTCTAACAAAGAAAAACACACTTTTTGTTAAAATTCGTTTTTATTATTCAACATAGTTCCCTTCAAGAGCGATATAACGATTATAACGACCTTCCAATTTTTTGATACCATTTTGGTAGTACTCCTTCGGTTTTGCCTCAAAATAGGCCTCAGTTTCGGCGATCACCTCTTCATTGCAGCCAAATTTTTTCCCTGCGAGCATCCTTTTGAGGTCTGAGAACAAGAAAAAGTCGCTGGGGGCCAGATCTGGAGAATACGGTGGGTGGGGAAGAAATTCGAAGCCCAATTCATGAATTTTTGCCATCGTTCTCAATGACTTGTGGCACGGTGCGTTGTCTTGGTGGAGCAACACTTTTTTCTTCTTCATATGGGGCCGTTTTGCCGCGATTTCGACCTTCAAACGCTCCAATAACGCCATGTAATAGTCACTGTTGATGGTTTTTCCCTTCTCAAGATAATCGATAAAAATTATTCCATGCGCATCGCAAAAACAGAGGCCATTACTTTGCCAGCGGACTTTTGAGTTTTTCCACGCTTCGGAGACGGTTCACCGGTCGCTGTCCACTTAGCCGACTGTCGATTGGACTCAGGAGTGTAGTGATGGAGCCATGTTTCATCCATTGTCACATATCGACGGAAAAACTCGGGTGTATTACGAGTTAACAGCTGCAAACACCGCTCAGAATCATCAACACGTTGTTGTTTTTGGTCAAATGTGAGCTCGCGCGGCACCCATTTTGCACATAGCTTCCGCATATCCAAATATTGATGAATGATATGACCAAAACGTTCCTTTGATATCTTTAAGGCCTCTGCTATCTTGATCAACTTCATTTTACGGTCATTCAAAATCATTTTGTGGATTTTTTTGATGTTTTCGTCGGTAACCACCTCTTTCGGGCGTCCACTGCGTTCACCGTCCTCCGTGCTCATTTCATCACGATTGAATTTTGCATACCAATCAATTATTGTTGATTTCCCTGGGGCAGAGTCCGGAAACTCATTATCAAGCCAAGTTTTTGCTTCCACCGCATTTTTTCCCTTCAGAAAACAGTAATTTATCAAAACACGAAATTCCTTTTTTCCACTTTTTTTCACAATAACAAAATTTGCTTCACAAAAGACGCTCTATCTCACAAACTAATTGACTTACAGACGTCAAATTTTGACACGAATAATTTGAAGATTGGTACTATATAAAAATAATAAAGGGTGATACGGTCAAAATTTGGTCAATATAAACTTGACGTATTTCTTTCAATTTTGCATTTAAAAAACCTGAACACCCCTCATTTTGAAGGTGTGTGTGTGTAGAATGTTGTTCCTATTTTGATTTTGGAATTCACTCTTCAGTTGTCAAAATGCCGTCCAAGCAAGAAGAGCAGCGTATCAAAATTTTGCTCGCGCATCGCGAAAATCCGAGCTACTCGCATGCAAAGCTGGCAAAATCGCTAAAAGTTGCCAAATCAACCGTTACAAATGTAATTAAAGTGTTTGGGGAACGTTTGTCTACAGCCAGGAAGTCTGGATCGGGGGGAAATCGAAAACCGGAAGCCGCTGAGACGACAAAGAGAGTTGCCGGTAGTTTCAAGCGAAACCCTAACCTCTCTCTCCGAGATGCCGCAAATAAGCTGGGTGTATCGTCTACAACCGTGCATCGAGCCAAAAAACGAGCCGGACTATCGACTTACAAGAAGGTAGTGACTCCAAATCGCGATGATAAACAAAATACGACGGCCAAAGCGCGATCCCGGAGGCTGTACACGACGATGCTGACGAAGTTTGACTGCGTGGTAATGGACGACGAAACCTGCGTCAAAGCCGACTACAAGCAGCTTCCGGGACAGGAGTTTTATACGGCAAAAAGAAGGGGAAAGGTAGCAGATATTTTCAAGCACATAAAACTGTCAAAGTTCGCAAAGAAATATCTGGTTTGGCAAGCCATCTGTACCAGTGGCTTGAAAAGCATCATTTTCATAGCTTCCGGGACTGTCAACCAAGAAATTTACGTGAAAGAGTGTTTGAATAAACGTCTGCTGCCTTTCCTGAAGAAACACGGTTGTTCCGTACTGTTTTGACCATTACGGTAAAAAGGCCATGGAGTGGTACGCCGCCAACAACGTGCAGGTGGTTCCCGAGGACAAGAACCCTCCCAACACGCCAGAGCTCCGCCCAATTGAGAAATACTGGGCTATTGTCAAGCGGAACCTAAAGAAGACCAAAAAAACTGCTAAGGACGAGCAGCAGTTCAAGGCAAACTGGCTTTCTGCGGCGAAGAAGGTGGACAAGGTGGCTGTACAAAAAATCTGATGGCAGGTGTCAAGCGTGAGGCCCGACAATTCGGATTTGAAAAAGCGAAAGCCTAACTGAATATTTTTCTTTAATTTTATACTAATTGAACTTGAAAAAGAAATTTAATTTGATTTTTTAAATAAACGATTTCATCGATTTACACGTGTTTTCCCTTGACCAAATTTTGACCGTATCACCCTTTATGCATTTAATACTAGCGACGCCATCTATGTGTCAGACCGGGGACTTATCAGCCAACTTGTTATTAACAAATTAGCTTATTATTGTATTTCAAATAAAGCTAGAGAGAGAACAAAGTTATTCGGTGTGCAAGTAGTCATATAATTGAATTCATTTTAAGTTTCGGATCCATCTAAGTGAAATTGGTTTTGTTTTTTATCATGCAGAAAATATACACCATAATTCCTTCTCCGTAAAATCCAATGCTTAAGCCATGTGGTCAGGAAATAACAATACGTAACAAAACGAAATTGAAGCATAAACTGCAAAAGGATTCATTCAAGCGTAAAGTCAACCAACAACTGAGGAAACTCGACGAGGAACAATAAGTACTAATTTTGTTACTTTTTTCGATTGTTCTTACACACTTCACCAAAGAAGAGAGGCTATCTAATATTGTCATGTCGTAGGGAACGTCTCGCAGTACAATCATGGACTGTAATCAAAAATGAAGCGTACACTGAAAAAAGCACATCCAGTCCCAAAGATTTCGTTTTTACACTAGGTTAGGTTAGGTTGGGTTAAGTGGCAGCCCGATGTATCAGGCTCACTTATCACCAATCTCACTAATCAGTCCATTGTGGTACCGCAGTGGTGAACTTTCTCTCTTATCACTGAGCGCTGCCCGATCAATGACAAGGGACCTCCTTTTTATAGTCGAGTTCGAACGGCGTAAGTGGTTTCACTGCAATATGGAATTGCAGTGAAACCACTTACAGAAGCTTTCAAACACTCGGAAATTTCACCAGCATTACTTACGTGGGATAATCCACCGCTGAAAAAACTTTTTGGTGTTCGGTCGAAGCAGGAGTAGGACCCACGACCTTGTATATGCAAAGCGGGCATGGCAACCATTGCACCACGGTAGCTCCCAATACACTAATGATTTCGGTATTTGTTCCTAGGCAAAGAGCATTTGAGTTTTGCGTACTTGATTCTAAGAAACAAATTTTAATTTACAAAGTCAATTTAAAAATGGGGTGAACGACTACTTAAATTTCCAAATACAGGCTCGTCTTACAGTAGAAATTATGCAATGTTACAAGTAAAGACCTCCTTTAAAATAAAGTGTTTATTAATTTTGAAGAATTATTAAAGTAAATTTTTAAATATAAATTTATTTTGAGAATTTACCACAAATATGGTTTTAAGGTTTTAGGCAAAAAAAAAAAACTTTAAAGTATCTGTTATAATTTACACTTTTAAACTGGTATTTTTTTGTATGTGAATAGCTTTATTAATAACCGCGAAAAGAGAATGCAAATTCGATAAATGAGATCTGTGTCCTAATCCTATTTTTGTTGGTCCCAAATTTAAAGCCAAATCGGTCGCCACAAAATGTCTTTATTTTAAAGAAGTCGCATATTTGGCTCGGAATCAATACAAACAAACTTTAAACGAAGCTCAAAACTTTTTTTGAGTGTTGAGAAGGAGGATACCTCCCCTTGAAAAACCACACTGGAATACAAAATATTTTCTTATGCAATAAAAATGGATGGATGTTTCAGTGTAACAGGTTGGCTGATAAGTCCCCGGTCTGACACATAGATGGCGTCGCTAGTATTAAATGTATATTATTTTTATATAGTACCAACCTGCAAATGATTCGTGTCAAAATTTGACGTCAACTTTTGTTATTGTGAAAGAAATGGAAAAAAAGGAATTTCGTGTTTTCATAAAATACTGGATTCTGAAGGAAAAAAATACGGTGGAAGCAAAAACTTGGCTTGATAATGAGTTTCCGGACTCTGCCCAGGGAAATCAACAACAATTGATTGGTATGCAAAATTCAATCGTGGTGAAATGAGCACGGAGGACGGTGAACGCAATGGACGCCCGAAAGAGGTGGTTACCGACGAAAACATCAAAAAAATCCACAAAATGATTTTGAATGACCGTAAAATGAAGTTGATCGAGATAGCAAAGACCTTTAAGATATCAAAGGAACGTGTTGGTCATATCATTCATCAATATTTGGATATGCGGAAGCTCTGTGCAAAATGGGTGCCGCGCGAGCTCACATTTGACCAAAAACAACAACGTGTTGATGATTCTGAGCGGTGTTTGCAGCTGTTAACTCGTAATACACCCGAGTTTTTCCGTCGATATGTGACAATGGATGAAACATGGCTCCATCACTACACTCCTGAGTCCAATCGACAGTCGGCTGAGTGGACAGCGACCGGTGAACCGTCTCCGAAGCGTGGAAACACTCAAAAGTCCGCTGGCAAAGTAATGGCCTCTGTTTTTTGGGATGCGCATGGAATAATTTTTATCGATTATCTTGAGAAGAGAAAAACCTTCAACACTGACTATTATATGGCGTTATTGGAGCGTTTGAAGGTCGAAATCGCGATAAAACGGCCCCATATGAAGAAGAAAAAAGTGTTAATCCACCAAGACAACGCACCGTGCCACAAGTCATTGAGAACGATGGCAAAAATTCATGAATTGGGCTTCGAATTGCTTCCCCACCCACCGTATTCTCCAGATCTGGCCCCCAGCGACTTTTTCTTGTTCTCAGATCTCAAAAGGATGCTTGCAGGGAAAAAATTTGGCTGCAATGAAGAGGTGATCGCCGAAACTGAGGCCTATTTTTAGGCAGAACCGAAGGAGTACTACCAAAATGGTCATGGCCGTCAAGAACATAGGCTGTGTGCGTAGAATCCCCATCAATATCTGTCCGCTGCGATGTAGCGAAGTTGGGCAAAAGATTTGCCAATCTCGTTGAAAATTGTTCGTCTCCAGGTTGCCTTTGGTCACGAGGGTCTCGTGACTTATTTCATCATATGCCTTCGAAGGGTGTGCCCCAACCAATTGTATTTTCTCCTTTTAATTTGTATGTCTATATTGTCTTGATCGGTTATTTTGAGATGTTCCTCGTTGGAGATATTGCGTGGCCACCAAATTTTTAAAATATTGCAAAGACATCTGTTGCGAAAAGCCTGTAGTTTCTGCTTGATGCTGTTGGTTAGAAGCCAGGTCTCGGATACATACAGTAGCACAGTTTCGACGCATGCGTTATATATGTTTATTTTCGTTTTCGGTGTAAGATTATTTGATTTCCATATATTTCGTAGCTCATGGTAAGCGGTTCTTGCTTTCTGTATCCGAGAATTTACATCATTATCAGTGCCGCCGTCTGCTGTTATCACGCTGCATAGGTAGCAGAAGCTGTCGACGTTGCTGATGAATTCTTCATTAAGAAGGAAATTTGCTGTCTCATTACATTTGATGCTCATTCATTTCGTTCTATTTGTGTTGATTTTTGATCTTGCTCTGTATATCTTCTCTGTCTGTGACCATAAGTAGCAGATCGTCTGCGTAATCTAGGTCCTCCAGTTGTTGATTGATTATCCATTCTATGCCTCTGTTCTGGCCTCTTATCTTGGTCATTATATTGTCCAGGGTCGCTACAAAAAGTATGGGTGACAAAAGACATCCCTGTTTCACACCGCTATATGTGTAGAAAGATTCGCTCACTTTAACACAATGTGAGACTCGCATGGTGAAATCGTCATACTGAGCTTTGATAAGATTGCTTATCTTCTGAAGTACATTGTTCTTTGCGAGAGACTCCCAGATTTTATTCCTCTGTATTGAGCCGAAAGCTTTTTCGAAATCGATGAATGTAAGATATAACTTCGCGTTAAATTCGTTACATTGTTCGATAATGATACGCAAGCTATTGATTTGGTCGACGCATGAGCGGTTCGGGCGAAAACTGGCTTGCTGTTTTCTAAGTCGTCCGTCTAGAGGTTGCAGGATTCTATTGAAAATCTTACATATTGCTGGTGTGAGGGCGATGCCCCTCCAGTTAGAGCAAACTTTGAGGTCTCCTTTTTTGGAATCTTAATTATAAGGCTTTCTTTCCATTCGTTGGGTATTTTCTCCGTAAGCCAAATTTTTCAAACAAGGGTTGAAGCGTGGCGGCGCTGACATTTGAGTCTATCTTGAAAAATTCGGCAGGTAAATTATCAAGACCTGAGGCAGGTAAATGATCAAGACCTAATGGCTCCAAATTGGATGGACATGTGGGTTTCGGAGTATATTCTAAAGATCTGGAACTTCGAATAGCGAAAATATTGCCTGATCACTGTAGTGTTTTTCAGGCTGAAATATTAGCAATAAGAGAAGTGGTGAATTGGCTGAGAAGTAATGCTCCAAGCAATATTGGCATTAATATATACTCAGACAGTCAACCTGCAATAAAATCCTTGGACTCTGTGTTCCTCAACTCGAAAACGGCCATCGACTGCCGCAAATCTCTCAATGAGATGGCTGAGCAGCACAATATTCACCTAATATGGGTGCCTGGCCATATCGACATACAGGGGAACTGCGAAGCAGATGAGCTAGCAAGGCTAGGAACTACCTTACATATTCCAGGGGAACTAGAATCTGTTGGTATGCCTCTGGCAAATGTTCGATGGGAGAATTGCAAGGGTTGTAACGACACCAAGCAAATATGGCCCCATTTAGTATGCCAGATTTGTCTTTTACGGGAGTGTTAGAGTATGACTTTTTCCCGGACAGTTTTCTAATAGTATCCGCCTTTATATTTCCGTTGTTAGCAGCGGTTTCGGCGTCAGAAGCTAAGTTGTTCATGTCTTTGATCGCTTCTAGCTTGTCGCTGCACATTCTTCGCTACGGATTTATACCTTGCCTCCAGGTGATTCTTCTTGAGAGGGTCTGGCTCATTTAATAGTTTTTGCGTCTTGCAAGACGTCGTCTTTCCTCGATAAGCCTCCAGAAGTGGTCACTCAGCCATTCTTTATTCTCTTTCATTACGAATCCAACTACCTCTTTTGCTGTTTCGTGCATCGCCTTTTCGATGTTGGACCAATGCTCGTCGACATTTCTAATGTGTCTAGATGTTGGCAAAATTTCGCTAAATTTTGTGTTTTGAGAATATATATATATCTGTCTCGGACTGTATCTGATTTAAATTTCAGTACATTGTATGGACGGAGTTTTATTCCTTGCGTTGGGGTCGTAGCGCAATATTTTCGAGGGGTGTGTTTAATCTCTGAAATTAGAAGAATTGTGGTCGGAAGCAATGTCTGCACTTCGTAGAACTCGGACGCCTTGAAGCATTTTAAAATGTTTCTTTGATATACAGATGTGATCGATTTGGCTTTGATGTTGAAGCGCGGATCTCTCGATCTCCATGTCAACTTATGGAGCGCTTTGTGGGGAAAATATGATCCACCTAAGGCTAGGTTGTATTCCGAACAAGTTTGAACAAAGAGTTCTCCATTTTCATTCCTTTCTCCTAGTCTATAGTTTCCCATCACAGGTTCAAACCCGGTATTTATACTACCCACTTTAGCATTCATGTCTCCCATTAATATTACAATATATTTATAAACTAAGCGTGGGTATAAAGTTCAATGACCGTACACATGAGTTCAATATGAACTAAAACATGAGGAAATTTTCTAACGATTCCCAAAAATAGTAGAAATAAACTATAGTATGGTAAAAATGGTCACGATTTTACGCCAATGATATTTTCCTGTAGTTTTGTTAAGTTTTTCTTCATGAGTTCCAGCTAAAAATACAACAGGTCATTAAACTTACCTGGGTTTAATAACTTTGCTTTGTGGAAATCTCAAAATGTGCACCCTCACAAAAAATCGCCTCTGTAACATATACTCCCAAACATATTTTGCTTCAAGCATATACATTTTTGTGTATTGCCCAAACATTTATATGTTTGATCTCTTCCAATATATAATATGTTTGAAATCATATTGGTCTAAACAATATATGTTTTGGTAGTCAATTTCCAAACATTTTGTATTTTTGCATCCAAATTCAATAATGTTGTCTTCCAAAAAACAATATGTTATATATGTGAATTAAGTACTCCGGGGTTCAAACTATTGCAGTATACTGGTAATGATGTAAATCGAGCCTGTATAATTGCTAAAAACGAGCTCAACTTGTTTCTGCTTCCTTCAATGTGCAATATAGACACTGTCGTTGCAAGTTTAGAAATAGCCAAATGCAAATATTGGGTATCTTCGGTCTACATGGGACATGACAGGGAGATGCCTCCATACGCCGTTAAGACCTTAGTGGAGGAGTCACTGAAAACAAAGACGAAACTCATTATGGGATGCGATGCGAATGCACATCATAGTATATGGGGAAGTAGTGATACTAATGCAAGGGGAGAGTCGCTAATAGAGTTTATTTTGCGTACTAATCTGGTAGTTTGCAACAAGGGAGATGTCCCAACCGTTGTCACTAAAAACAGGCAAGAGGTTTTGGACATCACCTTGGCCTCGCAAGAACTGAATGAAATGATATCTGAGTGGCAGGTTTTAAGTGAACACAGCTTCTCAGATCATCGCTACATCAGTTTCAAATTTGATGTTCATATCACCAAGATCATATTTCCGCCAAATGTTAGGAAAGCTGACTGGAATAGGTATAGGGAATCGTTAAATATGATGATACCGGAAATAACAGAGACAAATATGAGAAATGTGCAAGATATCGAACACGCAGTGGAGCGGATTACTAAGGCCTTCAACATCTCACTGAAAGCTGCATGTCCTAGAGGAAAGCCAAGGGGGAAACATCGACCACCATGGTGGTCTACGGAATTAAGTAATATGAGGAAATCCTGCAGGAAGCTCTTTAACAAGGCAAAGTCCACCAGAGCCCCTGAGGACTGGGACGTTTACAAGAAGAATCTGAGAGGATACAAGCGAGAACTGAGAAAAGCTCAGCATAACTCTTGGAATGCTTACTGCAGCAGTATTGAGAATACGTCCGAGGCTTCCAGACTACGGAAGGTTCTAGCATCCACCAACTCCGCTCCAGGTTTCATTAAAACATCGGAGGGCAATTGGACAACGTCCAGTGAGGAGACGCTGGAGGTACTATTGGACACACATTTTCCTGGAAATCAGACGGTTGAACCATGTACTGGCGGTGCCACAGTTGCTCAGCGGTCGTTTCCTGTCGAGGAAATTGTATCGGAAACTAGAATAAGATGGGCGCTAAATAGCTTTGGACCATTCAAATCCCCTGGACCTGATGGAATTACTCCGGCGGAGTTACAAGCTGTAACTGACAAAATTATCCCCTGGTTGTCGGTGATATATAAAGGATGTATCAACTTATCATATATCCCAGGAAAGTGGAGGGAAACAAAGGTCGTTTTCATACCTAAAGCGGGAAAAGCCTCTCACTCGAGGGCGAAGGATTTCCGACCAATCAGCTTATCCTCATTCCTACTTAAGACTCTGGAGAGGATGATAGATATTTATCTTAGAACTAGCATCGATTCAAGTTTGTTCTCGAAACGACAGCATGCATACTCGAAGGGCAGGTCTACTGAGACCGCATTACATGAACTAGTCAGCTTTATTGAAAGCTCACTATCTGTCAAAGAATACACAGTAGTGGCGTTTCTAGACATCGAAGGGGCGTTCAATAATGTCCATCCGAGCTCGATATTAAATGGACTGACAACTCTGAATGTTGATCCATGTATACTCAGGCTGTTAGACGAACTGCTAATAAAGAGACGTATTTCAGCCACACTAGGACAAGCAAACATACAAAAGTATGTGAACAGAGGCACTCCCCAAGGAGGAGTTCTATCACCTCTTCCTTGGAATGTTGCTATAAATAGCCTTCTGGTTACTCTAGAAAAAGAAAGGATAAAAGTGGTGGCATACGCAGATGATGTAGCTCTGGCAGTCAGGGGAAAATTCCCATCCACAATCAGGGATATTATTCAGAGGGCCCTCCGGATGACTGAACAATGGGCGAAAGACAATGGTCTTGGGGTAAATCCTGCAAAGACAGAATTAGTCATGTACTGCAAAGATCGCAAAACTCCCACGGTTAGGCCTATTTCCTTAGGGGGTATTGAAATTCCCTTTGGTGATTGTGCAAAATACCTTGGCGTTATTTTGGACAGGAAGCTGAACTTTAAGCTTAATATTGAAGAAAGGGCGAGGAAGGCAACTGTAGCTTTGTACTCGTGCAAAAAGGCAATAGGAAAAAAGTGGGGACTAAAACCAAAAATGCATTGGCTATACACGGCAGTGGTTAGACCTATAATGCTATATGGTGTTGTAGTCTGGTGGCCGGCACTTCAGAAACCGACTGGTTTAGATAAAGTTCAGCGTATGGCTTGTTTGTGTATTTCAGGCGCATTCTGCAAGACAGGAACAAATTCCCTTAATGTCATGATGCATCTATTGCCTTTAGACATTTTGGCCAAACAGTCAGCTGCAACAACGGCTGTGCGGTTGCGCGAACTATCGCTGTGGTCGGAAAATGGTTACGGTCACAGTTCTGTCCTCAAAATAATGTCAGATGTGCCTAACGTAGTGGATTACACTTTGGCGAGTCCACTTTTCGACAAAAAGTTTGAGACTCTAATCCCCAACAGTGAGGCGTGGTGCACACAGACCCCGGGGAATAAAGAATATATAGATTTCTACACTGATGGCTCCAAATTGGATGGACGGGTGGGTTTCGGAGTGTATTCTACACGCAAAGAAAAAAAACGTTTGGAAAACGTTTACCGAAAACGTTTTTCTTTTGTTAGAGTTTTTTGAATTGCTTCGAAAATTTTAAACTTTTATCACCAAAAAAATTCGTTTGTTACAAAGTTTTTATTTTTTCAATAAAAAAAGTTATTTTTGAAACAACAACAGAGTCCATTTCGTTTATATCAAACACTCTTCTTTTCTGACTTTTGGTCTTTAATAAAACACATTTTACAGTCCAAAATTTAATATAGTACAATGTAATGTTGAACATTTTTTTCGGAATCTTCCGAACATATGTAGAATGTATGTAAAAAAAAAAAAAAAACTTTGGTCGAAGCAGGGATCGAACCCACGACCCTTGGCATGAGAGTCAGACGTAGCAACCACTGCTCCACGGTGCCAAACTAAATGTTTGTTTCTGTTAAATAAACTTTGTTTATTCGGTTCGTGGGCGCCGCAAGCTATGCTATATAAATATAACTTATATGGATATTTATCTCTTGATGACCATAACAGGTACATAGCTCAGTGGTTAGTGTGTTGGCTTACAAAGTGCATGGTCCGCGGTTCGATTCTCCGTCCAGGCGAAAGGTAAAAAATTTTAAAAAATTATAAAATCGTATAATTTCTTCTACATTGTTTGTATTACAGAAAAAGGTGCTTAGAACTAAAAATCTTCGTGGAAGTGAGAAAGATGTGAGGGAAAATGCAATTAACCAGAAAAAAAATTTTTTTGAGTTAGTCTTTATGAAATTGTTTTTACATCCTGGAAAAGAATAGACGTTTATCACAAAAAGTATATACTTTTCTTCCAAATACACTTCCTTACAGCGAAAAGCAAATGAGAAACGAACTTTGTTTGTCTAAAATTTCGTTTGGGAGGAAAGAATTATTTTTTTGCGTGTAGTGATCTGGAACTTCAAATAGCGAAAAGATTACCTAATCACTGTAGTGTTTTTCAGGCTGAAATATTAGCAATAAGAGAGGTGGCGAATTGGCTGAGAAGTAATGTTCCAAAAAATGTGGGCATTAATATATACTCAGACAGTCAACCTGCAATAAAATCCTTGGACTCTGTGTTCCTCAACTCGAAAACGGCCATCGATTGCCGCAAATCTCTCAATGAGATGGCTGAGCAGTACAATATTCACCTAATATGGGTGCCTGGCCATAGGAACATACCGGGGAACTGCGAAGCGGATGAGTTGGCAAGGCTAGGGACTACCTTACATATTCCAGGGGAACTAGAATTTGTTGGTATGCCCCTAGCTACCTGCAAGCTCATGCTGCGTGAGGGCTGTTACGATGGCAAATGTTTGATGGGAGAATTGCAAGGGTTGTAACGACACCAAGCAAATATGGCCCCATTTCAACTTAAACCGCACACTAGATATGCTAATGTTCTCGAGACGTCAGGTATCACTCCTGATATCTGCTATAACGGGTCGCTGCCTGATAGGAGATTTTGCAAAAACTATTGGCGCGAAGTATAATGACTATTGTATGAGCTGTCATGATGCGGAGGAAAAAGAATCAATTAAACACCTCTTGTGTGAGTGTCCTGCATTTTGTGTAAAGCGCAAGCAACTTTTAGGAGCATATAGCTTCAGATTACTGGCGGATCTGGAAAACGTTAACTTAAGCAGTCTGCTAATATTTTTGGAACAATCTGGTTGGTTCAACAAAGAAAAATAATCAAGAAGGTTCAGCGGTTAAAACTAAAAGTGCCCATATGTAATAGGTACTTTTAGTTAATGTGGTATCACAATGGACTGAATAGTCTAAGTGAGCCTGAATCTTAATCGGGCTGCCACTTTAACCTAACCTAACCTAACCTATTATGTGACCATATAGTATGTTTGGAAGCATTTGGCACCCAAAAATATTATATGCTTAAAAAAATCTCCCAAACAATATTGTGCTCAAAATTTTATTTATTTATTTATATATTTACAATTATAATGAATTATGAAAATAAACAGGTAATATAGGTGCTAACAACATAGGTTTTCGACCTGAATGCTCAAAATTTTGTTTCTGCCCAATTGTATATTCCCCCACCTCTTTCTCACTTTCACGAGATTTTTTAGTTCTTAGCACCTTTTTCTGCAATACAAACATTGTAGAAGAAATTATTCAATTTTATGATTTTTTTTATTTTAATTTTACCTTTTGCCGGACGGGGATTCGAACAGCGGACCACACAGTTTGTAAGGATCAAAGAAGTAGCTGATCAATTGCCCAAGGAAAAATAAAATGTTAATTTTGTAATAACAAGCAACAACCACCAACTTAATTCAATATCGCTCCCTGTTAAATAGCGCTCCAAGCTACTAAACACATATATGTTTATAGGCTATTTCTAAATTAATATATGTTTGCATCCAAGCATATTATATTTACAAACATTTTATGTCCCAAACATAATATGTTCTAACATATTAACATATATGTCCCAAACATGTTATGCTAGTTTATGAACATTATATGCTTGCACTCAAAAATATTTTTTTCCAAACATATAATGTTTATAGCCAAACATATGAAAAACAGTATTTTTCATCCGTGTGTGTATAATTTAGTTCAATTCTCGCACGACATAGTTCATTCTTGCTATAAAACAGTTTACTTCTTTTCTGTGTATAAGTTGTTGTTTGTAGGAGGTTTTTAAGATTCGATGCCACCGGCGAACTACCATTGACTTTTATTCTGTTATTTAGTTTCTCCGAAAGAAACAGAAATAAAATGCTGATTTGTTTTTTTTGCTTCGTTTACAGTTTTGGTTGCCTTGTGGCATATCCTGTTGTTCTCCAACCATCGGGTTCTGTATTTGGGCATATTAACTGTTTAAAAAATAAAAGTCGAAAAGTTGATGGTCTCTGTAACGAACGATGCGTTCATAACGATAATCGACGCCGTCCACAAATAAGCAACAGAAGAACGAAGTAAACGAACTCAGTATGATGGCACAGTACAAAGTTTGTTTTTGTTATTTGCGGAACAAATAATTTCCCTAAAATGTAGATTTCCACTTCATTATTGACATGTGATTTCGAGCTTAATGTCAGTGTATGAGTATGTAGTGGTTTTGTGGCTAACATATGTATGTGAATCGTTATCATTAAATTTTTTTTATACCTTTCACCATAGGATGGGGGTATATTAACACTGTCATTCCGTTTGTAACACATCGAAATAATGCTCTAAGACCCCATAAAGTGTATATATTCTGGGTCGTGGTAAAATTCTGAGTCGATCTGAGCATGTCCGTCCGTCTGTTGAAATCACGCTAACTTCCGAACGAAACAATCTATCGACTTGAAACTTAGTACAAGTAGTTGTTATTGATGTAGGTCGGATGGTGTTGCAAACGGTCCACTTTTACATATAGCCCATATAAACGGACCCCCAAATTTGGCTTGCTATTGCTCTAAGAGAAGCAAATTTGGTACATGGTGTTAGTATATGGTCTCTAACAACCATTCAAAAATTGGTCCACATCGGTCCATAATTACATATAGCCCCCATATAAACGGAGCCTCTAAGAGAAGCAAATTTCATCCGATCCGGTTGAAATTTGGTACATGGTGTTATTATATGGTCTCTAACAACCATGCAAAAATTGGTCCAAATCGGTCCCAAACTATATATACCCAGCAAAAAAATTTGGAAGTTCTTCCAAAGGCACAACTTTAAAAGCACTTCCAGAAGATGCACTCCCAATGATGTTCTTTATTTTAACTACCCAGGAAGTTCTTTTAATTCAATTTTTTATAACTTGGTTTTTTCATACTTTTATTGGGTAATTTTAACTTTTTTTGTTTCAAATAGGTTAAAAACAGAGTAAGAATTTATAAAATGGTACAAATCATTTAACTTTTGTCGGAAAAAATGCTAAATCCATTCTGAAAAAATTACGAATTTTTGAAAATATTTGATGCCAAGCGTTCCACACAAGCGTAAGAATGCATTAAAACTCATAAAAAAAATTAAAATTATTTATTTGTGAAATATCACAAAATTTCTTAATTCACATCCAAAATATTGAATTCGGATCACACCTAAAGAAGTGATGCAACTTCAGTGCAACGGCTATTGAAATAGAGAACTTCCGTCCTATGACAAGCCCATGTTAAATTCATCGCTTCTGCGTCAATTTTGCCTCACTTCCGGATCCAAAAAGAACAATTTCATTACTTTTTTGGCAACGCTTTTTGTGCTGGGTATAGCCCCCATATAAACCGATCCCCCGATTTGGCTTGCGGAGCCTCTAAGAGAAGCAAATTTCATCCGATCCGGCTGAAATTTGGTACATGGTGTTAGTATATGTCTCTAATGACAATGAAGAAATTGGACCACATCGGTCCATAATTTTATATAGCCCCCACACTCTTAGAAAAATATGTTTTTCATATGTTCCGATATAAACAAAGTGTGTTTCGGGCACAATTTTAAAACACAATATATTTAAGTGAAAACATGTAATGTTCCTAAACTAACACTACATGTTTGGGGCATCTAAGTTAATATGTTAGAATATATTATGTTTGGGGCATAAATGTTTCATAAAAATCATATGTGTGAATGCAAACATATATAAATTTACAAATTTCGACTAAACATACATATGTTGTGATATTTTATCCAAAGCGACAGAGAGAGAGTATAGAGAAAGAAATAGAGATGGAAATCGGGAGAGTTGACGAAAGATATCAACATAACACAGCGAAAGAATCAAAAGAGAACAATTTCTGTGAAACCGCTGGTATGTTGTTTCGGAAAACTATTTTATGATAAGGCCAAAAATTTGATATGCTTAAGTCTAAATATTATTTAATTTGCATAAAGAGAATGGACATTCGGAACCAAGAGAATAGACATTTGAAAAAAAGCCTGTGTTTTCGCCTTGAGAGCAGCATTTTATGTATGTGTGGACATGTGTTTTGTTTATCATTTTGGCATTATGGGCACAATTTTTTTCTTGGTTCGTTAAAAGAAATCAGGGGTCTTCATAAAAATAACGAAAGGGTACTATACTCTTTTTAGAGTTGGGACAGTAAAATGAAATAAGGAGGAAATAGTGAAAAATTACACAGTAAAATCTATAAAAACAAAGTTTAGTTCCTCTTTATTAATAAGTAGTCCACGAGGAGTTGACGGACACCTTCAAATATAAAAGCGGGCATTAAGTTCGAGTTTTGCAGCTAAAACAATTGAAAAAGTTTATTTTCTTTAAAATAAATTATTAAAGAAAAATAAGAGGCATTTTAGAGCGATGGTGTTCAATGCTAGTAAAAAAATGTTCACGCCTAAATAAATTTATGTTTATATTATAAAATTATTTATGTATGTTTATACTCGACTCCACGTTCTTCTTTTGTTAGTTTTTGAATTCCTTTCAAATTTTAAAGTTTTGTACCAAAAACAGTTTTTTGTTACAAAATTGTTATTTTTGCAATAAAAAAATAATATTTTATCCAAAAATCAATATATCAAGCACTGTTAATGACTATAAATCTTTAATAACCCACATTTCGAAGTTTCATTATAAAAATTTAATATAGTATAAATATAAATGTGTAAATTAAAAAAAAAAAAACAAAAAAGTGTTCGGTCGGAGCAGGGATTGAACCCACGACCCTTTGCTTGCAAGGCAGACATGCTAACCACTGTTCCACGTGGCAAACAAATGTATGTTTCTGTTAATAATGTTATGTTGGCATGGGCTCGTGGGCGCTGCAAACTATGCTATATAAATGTAACTTATAACGATAATTATCTGCTGGTGACCATGACAGCTACGTAGCCCAGTGGATAGTGTGTTGGCTTACAAACTGTATGGTACTCGGTTCGATTCTCCGTGCAGGCGAAAGGTAAAATTTAAAAAAAAAAATATAAAAGTGAATAATTTCTTCAACATTATTTGTATTACAGAAAAAGGTGCCAAGAATTAAAATATTTCGTGCAAGTGAAAATAACGAGTATGTTAGGGAATGAACACAATCGTCTTTGGGAAAAATTCTTCCAAGCATATAATATTTTTGGGCTCCAAATGCTTCCAAACATATAATATGTTCACATAAAACAAACATATTAATGTTTTGGCAGTATCCTATAATATATGTGCTTCCTGCAAAATATGTTTGGAACATATGTTAAAGAAACGATTTTTTTTTTGAGGGTGCATAAAAACCGATTCCCAGATGACCTCCGGAGCCCCTTGGAAGAGCAAAATTCATCCGATTCGGTTGAAATTTGATACGTGATGTTAGTATATTGTATCCAACAACCATGCAGGAATTGGTTCATATCAGTCCATAATTATATATAGCCCCGATATAAACCGATCCCCAGATTTGACCTCCGGAGCCCCTTGGAAGAGCAAACTTCATCCGATTCGGTTGAAATTTGGTACGTGGTGGTAGTATATGATATTGAACAACCATGCCAAAAGTGGTCCATATCAGTCCATAATCATATATAGCCCCCATATAAACCGATCCCGAGATTTGGTTTTGGAGCCTCTTCGAGGAGCAAATTTCATCCGAGTCAGTTGAAATTTGGTACATTGTGTTAGTATATGGCCGTTAACAACCATGCCTAACTAGGTCCATATCGGTCTATAGTTATATATAGCCCTCAGATAAATCGATCCCCAATCACACAAAAATTGGTCCATATCAAGTTCATGCTTGTATATAGCCCCCATATAAACGACCCCCATATTTCAATTCTGGCTCTCTACGTGCAAAAAGTCCATATCGATTCGTAATAATTTGTATACTTACCTATACATAACTTTTTTGTCTAATATATACCACGTATGGACTAACTCACAATTTAGAAAACGATGTTAAGAAGTTTTGAGATACCACAACCCAAGTAATTCCATTGTGGATGACAGTCTTTCGTAGAATTTCCTACGCAATCCATGTTGGAGGGTACATAAGATTCGGCCTGGCCGAACTTACGGCCGTATATACTTGTTTAAACTAATTTCAAGCAAACATTTCATAGAAAAAAATATAATTTCCATTTGGCTCCTACCATGCAGCAACTAGTCTAATATCAATAGGGCGTAAAATAGTTATGCTTTATTCCTAGGCGTTTTACTTTTCAGGAGTATGAAAAAGAAAAAAAAACATTTATAGCTGAGTGATTTCAACGCTTCGTTGTAATACTGAATAAAAACGGTTCTAAGCTTTACTATTCGCAAACTTTCCTGTTGATATATACAACGAATGAAAATCCACCATTAAACTGATAAATTTCACTGGGAAAAAATTGAGATGTCTAGACATTCTATAGCTCATATTGGGAGATTGGTCTATATGAGGAAAATACCAAACCCACCATCTTCGACACACTTATGTGTGGACCTAAAATAACATACCTCTAGGTTTCCAATTTCAGGCAAATCGGATATAAATTGCCGTTTTTTGGAGCCCAAGAATCAGGAGATCCTGCTATTTGGGGGCTATGCTGAAACATGGGCCGATGCAAACCATCTTCGGCATACTTGTTTATGAACTGAAAATACACAGTCTTACAAAAGTTTACATACGATTAAAAACATTCTAATTTCTTAAGATATATAATAAAAAATGCATATATATGTTTTACTTTTTGTAAACTAATTTGTAAAACAAAGTATTTCTTACATTTCTTTTGAGTTTTTTTGGTGTTGTTTATAAACAACAACAAAAAACATGAAACATGTGACTTTGCAAGGTTACATAAGTTTACATACGCTGTCCAAAGAATGATGTACCGTTATAAGTACCGATGCAAATTTCGCAATTTTTGACTCAAATCATTAGTAGAGCTTGTTATCTTAAAGAAGGTGGTCATACGTGAAAAATAAAGATCATAAGTATCAATTGCGGTTATAAAATGGGCAAAGGTAGAGAAATTTCGGAGCCAATTAGAAAACTGGTCGTTAAATTGAGGAATGATGGAAAATCTCTCAGTGAAATCGGAACGATATTAAATTTAGCGAAGTCTACAGTCCAAACCATAATAAAAAATTTCAAAGCAAATGGAAATTTTGAGACTAAGGCACGTCCCGGCCGTCCCCGTATTCTCGACGACCGGTCGGAACGGGCTGTAATTCGCTCCATCCAAGAAAACCCAAAACAAAGTGCAGTGGAATTAAATCGAAAATTGAAGACCGATCTAGGAATAACTGTTTCTGACCAAACTGTGCGAAGAAGCATAAAACGAAAAGGGTACAATAACAGAGTTGCCAGAAAAAAACCACTACTTAGACCAGTGAATATTCAAAAACGTTTAGAATACGCTCGTAAATATGAAAATGCCCACATTAATGATCCTCAATTTTGGGAAAAGGTAATATTCACTGATGAATGTAAATTTATGGTTTTTGGAGGTGATGGCCGAGCAAAAGTTTGGCGAAAGCCAAATACCGAGTTTTCACAGAAAAATGTTAATTCCACGGTAAAACATGGAGGTGGATCAATCATGGTCTGGGGATGCATGGCCGCAAACGGGGTTGGAAAATTAAGATTCATTGATGGCACTATGGATAAGACCATGTATATAGATATTTTGAAAGATAGCTACCTACCCAGTGTTGAAATTTTGCATCTTAGAGAACATTCTATTTTTCTTCAGGATAACGATCCGAAGCATACTTCGAAAATTGTAAAGGAGTGGCTTCTCAACAATGTAAAAAATCAGCTAGACCACCCCCCACAATCTCCTGATTTAAATGTTATTGAGCATTTGTGGGACATTTTGAAACGGGGCCTGAGTAAACGTCGAATAACATCAATTCAAACATTGAAGGAGGCGTTACAGGATGAGTGGAATAGTATCACACCTGAAATAACCAAAAAGTTGGCTCTATCTATGCCATCTCGACTGTCTGCTGTCATAAAAGCGAATGGGGGCCACACAAGATATTAATTAAGAGTGATTCAATGATATTTTTTAAACGTATGTAAACTTATGTAAATTAACAAAAAAGACAAAAATTAATTTTCTTTATGTTTTAATATGAATTTATGTGTATATATGTTAGTTTTTGTTTTCTTTTTCAATAAAAATCTATATTAAAAGGAAATAAATCTCCGCGTAGTAATTTATAAAAATTATTTAGTTAAAAACCTAAAAAAATCTGGGGTATGTAAACTTTTGTAAGACTGTGTATCTCTAGATTTCGAACTGTCAGGTAAATCCCATAAAAATTGCGGTATCTAGATGGCCAAGAAGTCAAATCGAGATATCGGGTTGTATGGAGGCTACACCAAACTATGGACCGATACAATCCATATTCAGCACACTTATTTATGAACCCAAAGTGTCTTTAGATTTTGAATTTCAGGCAAATCGGATAAAAATTCGGATATCTTTACGCTCAAGAAGTCAAATCGGGAGATTGGGCTATATGGGGGTTACATCAAAAAGTGGACCGATACACACCATATTCGGTGTACTTATGTGTGGAACGAAAATATCTCCAGATTTTGAATTTCAGGCAAATCGGATAAAAATCACGGTGTCTAGAAGATCAAGAAGTCAAATCGGGAGATACGGCCATATGGACTGAAAAAAAAAGTTTACTTGGATCCAACGATTTTGACCTTCTCTTAAGAATTTTGGTATTGATTCCGAGCCAAATATGCGGCTTCTTTAAAATAAAGACATTTTTTTAACGACCTATAAGGCCTTAAATCTAGGATCAATAAAACTAAAATTAGGATTCAAATCTCATTTATCGAATTCTCATGTTCTCTTTGCGGTGTATTAATAGAGCAATCCACGTACAAACAAATGCCAGTTTAAAAATCCAAATTATAGCGGATACCTCAAAGTAAAAATGTTTTACTAATTCCACAAAAGCTTTAAACCAAAGATGCTAAATCCTAACAAGTATATACGGCCGTAAGTTCGGCCAGGACGAATCTTATGTACCCTCCACCATGGATTGCATAGAAACTTCTATGAAAGACTGTCATCCACAATGGAATTACTTGGGTTTTGTTATCTTAAAACTTCTTAACATCGTTTCCTACACTGAAAAAAAAGCATACTCGGCTCCAAAGATTTTGTCTTTACTTTAAAAAATTTAGTATTGATTCCGAGCCAAAGAAGCGGAGAATACAAGTAAGGATACTTTTAAGACACAATTCTCTTTTAAATTTAGGTTTTGTGTACTTGCTTCTAGGAAGCAAATTTTAATTTTTCGCTTTCTCAGCTTTTTTTCTTCATATGCTATCAAAGTCCTTTAAAAACGAGTTAACGGCAACTTTATTTTTCAAATTAGGACTCGACTTCCAGTAGAAATTATGCTATGTTTGAAGTAAAAAACTTCTTTAAAATAAAGTTTTGAAAAACATGTCCTATATTTGAACGATTTTTTGCTTTGTAGTCAAGATGCAAAAAGACAACAAATTTAAAGACAATTTCATTAAATTTAAAGAATTTTTCTGAATTATTAAAGTCAAATTGACCTTAGCCTATACATTTTTTCTTTCATGTTAAGATACCCATTTTTAAGTCAAATCACTTAATTATAAGGACAATACGACTTCATTGAAAAGTTTGTCGACTTTTGGACAATGAAAATAACTTTATTTTAGAGAAATGCGTATTCTATGCTAAGCAAAATTTGTATTCGTATTTTAAAGACATGAAATCTTTGACCTCACGACAATATTTTTTTCAGTGTAATTGTGAGCTTGTCCATACGTGGTATATATTAGACAAAAAAGGTATGTATGTTATAGGTAAGTCTACAAATAATTACGAATCGATATGGACTTTTGCACGGTATGTACAGAGCCAGAATTGAAATATGGGGGTCGCTTATATGGGGGCTATATAAAATTATGAACTTGATATGGAATGGAATTTTTGTGTGATTGCGGATCGATTTATCTGAGGGCTTTATATAACTATAGATCGATATGGACCTAGTTAGGCATGGTTGTTAACGGCCATATACTAGCACAATGCACCAAATTTCAACTGACTCTAATGAAATTTGCTCCTCCAAGAGGCTCCTAAGCCAAATCTCGGGATCGGTTTATATGGGGGATATATATAATTATGGACTGATATGGACCACTTTTGGCATGGTTGTTAAATATCATATACTACCACCATGTACCAACTTTCACCAAATCGGATGAATTTTGCTTCTCCAAAAGGCACTGGAGGTCAAATCTGGGAATCGGTTTATATGGGGCTTACATATAATTATGGACCGATATGGACCAATTCCTGCATGGTTGCTAGAAACCATATACTAACACCACGTACCAAATTTCAACCGAATCGGATGAATTTTGCTCATCCATGAGGCTCCGGAGGTCTAATCTGGGGATCGGTTTATATGGGGGCTATATATAATTATGGACCGATGTGGACCAATTTTTTCATGGTTGTTAGAGTCCATATACTAACATCATGTACCAAATTTCAGCCGTATCGGATGAAATTTACTTCTCATAGAGGCTCCGCAAGCCCAATCGGGGATCGGTTTATATGGGGGCTATATATCATTATGGACCGATGTGGACCAATTTTTTTATGGTTGTTAGAGTCCATATACTAACATCATGTACCAAATTTCAGCCGGATCGGATGAAATTTATATGGGGGCTATACGTAAAAGTGGACTGATATGGCCCATTTGCAATACCATCCGACCTACATCAATAACAACTACTTGTGCTAAGTTTCAAGTCGATAGATTGTTTCGTTTGGAAGTTAGCGTGATTTCAACAGACGGACGAACGGACGTGCTTAGATCGACTCAGAATCTCACCACGACCCAGAGTATATATACTTTATGGGGTCTTAGAGCAATATTTCGATGTGTTACAAACGGAATGACAAAGTTAATATACCCCCATCCTATGGTGGAGGGTATAAAAATACGTCTTAGACTATATTTGAAGCTTTTTATACCATCCATCATAGGATGGGGGTATATTAACTTTGTCATTCCGTTTGTAACACATCGAAATATTGCTCTAAGACCCCATAAAGTATATATACTCACACACAAATTGGTCCATATCGGTTCATAATCTACCAAAATGTTATTTATATAGAAAATGTTGTCAAAATTTTATTTCTATAGAAAATTTTGTCAAAATTTTATTTCTAGAGAAAATTTTGTTAAAATTTTATTCGGTTCATAATAAAATTGTCATCATTGTCAAAATTTTATTTCTATAGAAAATTTTGTTCAAATTTTATTCGGTTCATAATCATGGTTGCCACTCGAGCTAAAAATAATCTACCAAGATTTTATTTCTATAGAATATTTTGTCAAAAGTTTATTTCTATAGAAAATTTTGTTAAAATTTTACTTCTGTAGAAATTTTTGTCAAAATTTTCTTTCTATAGAATATTTTGTCAAAATTTTTATTTCTATAGAAAATTTTGTCAAAATTTTTATTTCTATAGAAAATTTTGTTAAAATTTTATTTCTGTAAAATTTTCAAAATTTTATGTCTACTCTGTCAAACTGAATTAAATACGTATTGGATCGATCTTTTTTGATTTAATATATACCACGTATGGACTTACATACAATTTAGAAGATGGTGTTAGGAGGTTTTAAGATACCTTGCCATCGGCAAGCGTTACCGCAACTTAAGTAATTCGATTGTGGATGGCAGTGTTTAGAAGAAGTTTCTACGCAATCCATGATGGAGGTTACATAAGCTTCGGCCTGGCGGAACTTACGGCCGTATATACTTGTTTATCTTAAATCTAAAGATGTAATATTTCAGTAAATTTAAGGACGATTTCTTTAAATCAAAAAGGCGTTTCTTTATTTTAAGGAAAATTTTGACAAAACAAACGGAGACCGAACAGGTTGGCAAATAAACTTTAAGTTTTGTTTGTGTTTTTTGTACTATTGTTAATGTTGTCTTGAAAATGCCTTACATATTAAGGCGAAATATCGACAAATAAATAAAAACATAAAGACCTCGAGCTTGACTAATCATTTCATTAGAAAATTTTCCTTAGTTGAAAGACATGCGACTTTAACGGAGAGACGCAAATACACAAAATTTGTGTCCTAAATTTAATGAAAAAATTTTTTGAAATAAGGATTATAAACTTTGTACTAATTACAATGTCATTATTGTTAAGAAATTTGTCCTTAATATTTTGTAAATTGCGCATTCTAATATTTAGGTTGCATAATCTTTAATAGCACGTAAATATTATTTTCAGTTTTGAGAAAAAATTCCATAGATATAAAATTTTGAAAAAAAATTTTTTATAGAAATAATATTTTGAAAAAAATTGCTATAGAAATGCAATTTTGACAAAATTTTCTTTAGAAATAAAATGTTGACAAAATTTTCTACAGGAATAAAGTTTTAACAAAAATTTCTATAGAAATATTTGTTTGGTAGATTTGTGGTAATCTTCAAATTTTGTTCGATTTTTTTGGCACGAGTGGTAAAAGTTGTTAAAGATCAAGCCTTGCCGGCTCCTAATTTCCTCCTCTAGAGTCACCAAAATGTAAAAATTATTACAAATTGTGTTGAGTGAAAATGTCCCTACATTGTGGTCCTACGTTCTACAAGACGCTAAATATTAGAAAATAACCCTACATATAGGGAATTTCCCTACTTCTAGCAACACTGGCTGTAGTCGATAGTGTACCTACGGAGTTTGTATGCCACTAATATTGAGCCCATTATTAAACAAGTAAGTAAAGTAGAAAGTCGGGCGGGGCCGACTATATTATACCCTAAACCACCATTAGAGAATTAGTAATCATAAGCATTTGTGGGGTAACATATAGGTCTGGGAGATAAACCGTAGTTGCATATTTAAGAAAATTAAGGGGTACATGTCTATGGGTGCTTTGTGTCAATCTGACTATAGCTCATAGTCAATGTTGCCAGGGAAAAGTTCGGTTTACCCTACAAGGACAAAAAAAAGTTCCCTACTTTCCCAAACAATTTTCTCTACTATATTTTTCGTTAAATTTAAAAAATTTTACAAAACAAAAATGGTTCTAAGTACTTTATTATCTTAAAACATGAATATGCAACGTATATAATTAAGAATATAAATTTGTGTTACCACCACGGTTGCCACAGTTGGTAGAATTCTACCCAAGTTAGTAATCTTTTTTGTAAAATCTTTATAAAAATAAAATTTTGGAAAAAGTTTCTATAAACAAATTTTTGTGAGAAATTTTTCTATAGAAATAACATTTTGACAATAAATTCTATAGAAATAAAATTTTGAGAAAAAATTCCACCGAAATAAAATTTTGAGAAAATTTTTTATAGAAATAATATTTTGAAAAAAATTTCTATAGAAATACAATTTTGACAAAATGTTATATAGAAATAAAATGTTGACAAAATTTTCTACAAGAATAAAGTTTACCACACATTGTTAAAGATCAAGCCTTGCCGGCTTCTAATTTCCTCCTCTAGAGCCACCAAAATGTAAAAATTATTACAAATTGTGTTAAGTGAAAATGTCCTACATTGTGGCCTACGTCCCTACAAGACGCTAAATATTAGAAAAACCCTACATTTACGGAATTTCCCTACTTCTAGCAACACTGGCTGTGTTGATATTGCAACTACGGGGTTTTTATGTCACTAATATTGAGCCCATTATTAAAAAAAAGAGAAAATCGCCCAATTAGTGTGGGTAATAAATACAAATTTGTAAAAATCGAGCAATATTCTTATGTAAAAGCTACAAGTACGTATAAGTACGATCGGTTAGTACATCAAAATTTGAAATTTGAGTAACATTGGTTAATAAATAAGAGTACTATGACCAAATTTGGGAAAATCGAGCGATGCATATATATGGAAGCTATATCTAAATCTGAACCAATTTGCATAATATTTTGCGGGTTTGATTAATACCACAAAAGGTTACCTTGTGCAAGATTTGAGTAAGATCAGTTAAGAAATGAGGCCTGTATGGTCAAACATAAGGTTATTAGGGGCGAATTTTTCAAAATCGGGTGATGCATATATGGGAGCTATATCTACATCTGAACCGATTTCGATGAAATTTTGCACATATAGTTAGTACTATAGAGAACTGAATCTAGCCAACTTTTAGTAAGATCGGTTAATAAATAAGGGTTCTATGGCCAAAGAAGAGAGAAGTTCACCACTGTGGTATCACAATGGACTGAATAGTCTAAGTGAGCCTGATACATCGGGCTGCCACATAACCTAACCTAACCATGGTCAAATTTGGGAAAATCGGGCTATACATATATATGGGAGCTATATCTAAATCTGAACCGATTTCGATGATTTTTTGCACATATAGTTAGTGCTATAGAAGACTACATTTAGCCAAATTTGGGTAAGATCGGTTGATAAATCAGGGTTTTATGGCCAAATTTAGAAAAATCGGGCGGTACATATATATGGGAGCTATAGCTAAATCCGCACCGATTTCGATAATTTTTTGCACATATAGTTAGTGCTATAAAAGATTATATTTAGCCAACTTTGAGTAAGATCGGTTGATAAATAAAGGTTTTGTGGCAAAATTTGTGAAAATCGGGCGATACATATATATGAGAGCTATATCTAAATCTGAACCGATTTGGAAGAAATTTTGCAGACTTGAAGGGCAATGGAAAATATTACCTTTTGCAAAATTTGGTGACGATCCGTTTGAGAAGAAGCGCAACGTGACCCCATTTATCGAAATCGGGAGATACATATATATGGGAGCTATATCTAAATTTGATCCGATTTCTTCCAAATTCAATAGCGTTCGTCCTTGTGACCAAAAAACTCCATGTACCAAATTTCATCAAAATCGGTTACTAATTGCGACCGGAAGCCTGTGAACAACAAATACATGGACAGACGGACGGACGGACACCAAGCGCTAGATCGACTCAGGAGGTATATATTTTATGGGGTCTAAAATCAATATTTCTGGTAGGCACATTTTTTGGCAGATCAAACTTATTATAAAGGGTGATACGGTCAAAATTTGGTCAAGGGAAAACGCGTGTAAATCGGTGAAATCGTTTATTTAAAAAATCAAATTAAATTTATTTTTCAAGTTCAATTAGTATAAAATTCAGGACAAATATTCAGTTAGGCTTACGCTTTTCCAAATCCGAATTGCCGGGCCTCACGCTTGACACCTGCCATCAGATTTTGTACAGCCACCTTGTCCACCTTCTTCGCCGCAGAAAGCCAGTTTGCCTTGAACTGCTGCTCGTCCTTAGCAGTTTTTTTGGTCTGCTTTAGGTTCCGCTTGACAATAGCCCAGTATTTCTCAATTGGACGGAGCTCTGGCGTGTTGGGAGGGTTCTTGTCCTTGGGAACCACCTGCACGTTGTTGGCGGCGTACCACTCCATGGCCTTTTTACCGTAATGGCAAGATGCCAAATCCGGCCAAAACAGTACGGAACAACCGTGTTTCTTCAGGAAAGGCAGCAGACGTTTATTCAAACACTCTTTCACGTAAATTTCTTGGTTGACAGTCCCGGAAGCTATGAAAATTCTGCTTTTCAAGCCACAGGTACAGATGGCTTGTCAAACCAGATATTTCTTTGCGAACTTTGACAGTTTTATGTGCTTGAAAATATCTGCTACCTCTCCCCTTCCTTTTGCCGTATAAAACTCCTGTCCCGGAAGCTGCTTGTAGTCGGCTTGTAGTCGGCTTTGACGTAGGTTTCGTCGTCCATTACCATGCAGTCAAACTTGTCAGCATCGTCGTGTACAGCCTCCGGGATCGCGCTTTGGCCTCGTATTTTGTTTATCATCGCGATTTGGAGTCACTACCTTCTTGCAAGTCGATAGTCCGGCTCTTTTTTTGGCTCGATGCACGGTTGTAGACTATACACCCGGCATCTCGGAGAGAGAGGTTATGGTTTCGCTTGAAACTACCGGCAACTCTCTTTGTCGTCGCAGCGGCTTTCGGTTTTCGATTTCCCCCCGATCCAGACTTCCTGGCTGTCGACAAACGTTCCCCAAACACTTTAATTACATTTGTAACGGTTGATTTGGCAACTTTTAGCGATTTTGCCAGCTTTGTGTGCGAGTAGCTCGGACTTTCGCGATGCGCGAGCAAAATGTTGATACGCTGCTCTTCTTGCTTGGACGGTATTTTGACAACTGAAGAGTGAATTCCAAAATCAAAATAAGAGCAACATTCTACACACACACACACCTTCAAAATGAGGGGTGTTCAGGTTTTTCAAATACAAAATTGAAAGACATACGTCAAGTTTATATTGACCAAATTTTGACCGTATCACCCTATACCCTGACCACTATGTGGTTTACCTTATTTGCTAGTAGTTAAATTTGATTAGTTTTTTTGAAATTTTCTACAGCATAATGAAATCTTACTTTTTTTAAGTATGTCTCAAAAATTTTATGAACTAAACGTGGGTATAAAGTTCAATATGAACTAAAGCAAACAAAGATTTTCGTACGATTCCCAAATATAGTAAGAATGAACTACTGTATGGTTAAAATGGTGATGATTTGGCGCCAATGATTTTCTGCTTTACTTTTAGTTTATTTTTTCTTCTATGAGAGGATGTAACTTCGTGAAGTGCAGTTAAAAAGTATAACAGGGCATTAAATTTGTGAAAATCTCAAAATGTGGAGTAAAATTTAGTTGAATTTTCGTGCGAGGTAGTTCATTCTTCCTATAAAACAGTACACTTTTTTCGGTGTGGGGGCTATACGTAAAAGTGGTCCGATATGGTTCATTTGCAATACTTTCTGACCTACATCAATAACATCTACTTGTGCCAAGTTTCAGTTAGTGTGATTTAAACAGGCGGACGGACGTGCGGACGGACCTGCGGACGGACGTGCGGACGAACATGCACTCAAAAAAATGTGAACCCTGTATTTCACTAAAGCTGATTTAACTCTCTTTTAGTTCATGGAATTATTACGTTTTAAGAAAGTTTCCATGACGTTAATATTTTTTTGTGTACGTGAGTTAAATTAACTAAAACAGAGGAAAAAATTATACACAAATGAAGCATAGAGATTAACTAAATTCGTGTCTCCCACAAAATAGTTCAAAATTTCTTAAAATTTGTAAACTTTACTACTAATGCGCCCATCTTGAACTTCGTATGGCACTAAAGACATTCTTGCAATTTTGAACTCCAATTTTTTCCTTCAAACTATAAAATTTTCTTTAACAAGTGAAAAAAAATTTTTATGTCTAATAAATTTTCTTGAATTTGTCGAAAAATATTTACTTATTTTTGTGATATCGGCGTGATGTCAGCGTTTGTAATACACTTTAGTTAAAAATTTCTACAAATAATCGAAAATTTCTAAAATTAACAAAAATTTTTCTTCCTGGTGGGTTCACTGTTTTTTCAATGTGCTTAGATCGACTCAGAATTTCACCACGACCCAGAATACATACTTTATGGGGTCTTAGAGAGCAATATATCGATGTGTTACAAACGGAATGACAAAGTTAATATACCCCCATCCTATGGTGTAGGGTATACAAATTAATAATAAATAAAATACTACAATTTTCTAAAAATAATCTAAATTTTCTAAAATTAACCAACAGATTTCTTCCTGGTGGGTTCACTGTTTTTTCAGTGTAGTTTTTGGAGAATTTCAAAGGTTTTGGGTTGGAACGACTCTGTTGGCCCACAAATTGTTGAAAAGTATAATATATCCGGCCCCGGCAGTTATTAGACTTTCCTTATTTGTTTCTTATTTAGTATGATCTTATGTCATATAGTCGACCCATTCGACTATAGTCCTTATTCATCCATTGTACATAAATTTAATTTAAAAACCACTTTCTTTGCCTTCTGCTGTGCAATTGTACAATTCCTCGAATCCATACATATTTAACTTATTTTACAAATGAAATATTTTCTTATGCAAGAACAAGTCTCCCCATTAATATTCATTCATCAGAGCGGAAATAATATTTCATTTCCAAAGATTTTACAAAATAAATGAAGCCATATAATAGGCGTACAATGCCGTGTTTTTTTATGGATACTTTGATTTTTTGTTATAGTAAACGTAAAAAAAACAAGAATTTGTGCGAATTATGGAGATGTGAGGCTGGGTATGCCATATACACCCCCTATTATACTACACATAAGTAGAAGTGTTCGCATGAAACACTTTAGGCCATGACGAAAGTTTAACTGTATATACCTATTCATACATACATCTGTATATGTAGGCAGGTACGTGTATTACTCATGAAAATAATTTAAATTAATAATAAGTGAAAACTTGCACTTTTATGTGGGCGAAAACCTAAATGTTATTTGGAGTGGAAATTCATATTTCAAAGCTCAAGTTCGACGGTACTCCCCATAGAATATCACTTTTGGTGTGGAAAGTTTACAATGTTGGTTGGACTGTAATGAAAATGAAATAACATTGAGGGACAATCAAGTCAAGGCTACAACAGATTTGTAATTTAGTTTTTATTTGATTGTTTGTTAAAGGAATCACTTGCAATGTACCATCCCAGCAAAAACAAGTATATACGGCCGTAAGTTCGACCAGGCCGAATCTTATGTACCCTCCACCATGGATTGCGTAGAAACTTCTACGAAAGACTGTCATCCACAATCGAATTACTTGGGTTGTGATATCTTAAAACTTCTTAACATCGTTTTCTAAATTGTGAGTTAGTCCATACGTGGTATATATTAGACAAAAATGTTATGTATAGGAAAGTCTAATAATAATTACGAATCGATATGAAAATTTAAATATGGGGGTCGCTTATGTTATATGGGGGCAATATAGAATTATGAATTTGATATGTACCAATTTTTGTGTGATTGGGGATCGATTTATCTGAGGGCTATATATCACTATAGACCGATATTGACCTAATTAGGCATGGATGTTAACGGCCATATACACAATGTACCAAATTTCAACTGACTCGGGTGAAATTTGCTCCTCCAAGAGGCTCCAAAACCAAATCTCGGGATAGCTTTATATGGGGGCTATATATTATTATGGACTGATCTGGACCACTTTTGGCATGGTTGTTAAATATCATATACTACCACCACGTACCAAATTTCAACCAGATCGGATGAATTTTGCTTCTCCAAAAGGCACTGGAGGTCAAATCTGGGAATCGGTTTATATGGGGCCTACATATAATTATGGACCGATATGGACCAATTCCTGCATGGTTGCTAGAAACCATATACTAACACCACGTACCAAATTTCAATCGAATCGGATTAATTTTGCTCTTCCAAGGGGCTCCGGAGGTCAAATCAGGGGATCGGTCTATATGGGGGCTATATATAATTATGGACCGATTTCGACCAAATTTTGCATGGGTGTTTGAGGCCATATATTAACACCACGCACCAAATATCAATTGAATCAGATGAATTTTGGACTTCCAAGAGGCTCCGCAAGCCAAATCTGAGATCGGTTTATATGGGGGCTATAAGAGAGAAGTTCACTAATGTGGTATCACATTGGACTGAATAGCCTAAGTGAGCCCGACACATCGGGCTGCCACCTAACCTAACCTAACCTATGGGGGCTATATATAATTATGGACCGATGTGGACAAATTTTTGCATGGTTTTTAGAGACCATATGCGAACACCATGTACCAAATTTCAGCCGGATCGAATGAAATTTGTTTCTCTTAGAGGCTCCGAAAGCCAAATCGGAGGATCGGTTTATATGGGGGCTATATATAATTATTGACCGATGTGGACCAATTTTTGCATGGTTGTTAGAGAACATATACTAACACCATGTACCAAATTTCAGCTGGATCGGATGAAATTTGCTTCTCTTAGAGGATCTAAAAGCCAAATTTGGGGGTCCGTTTATATGGGGGCTATACGTAAAAGTGGACCGATATGGCCCATTTGCAATACCATCCGACCTACATCAATAACAACTACTTGTGCCAAGTTTCAAGTCCATAGCTTGTTTCGTTCGGAAGTTAGCGTGATTTCAACAGACGGACGGACGGACATGCTCAGATTTTAATTCAACTCAGAATTTTACCACGACCCAGAGTATGTATACTTTATGGGGTCTTAGAGCAATATTTCGATGTGTTACAAACGGAGTGACAAAGTTAATATACCCCCATCCTATGGTGGAGGGTATAAAAAATGTATGTCCCAAACAAACTATTAACATATATGCCCCAAACATGTTATGCTAGTTTATGAACATGGGAGCCACCGTGGTGCAATGGTTAGCATACCCGCCTTGCATACACTAGGTCGGGGGTTCGATTCCTGCTTCAGCGGTGGATTATCCCACCTCAGCAATGCTGGTGACATTTCTGAGTGTTTCGAAGCTTCTCTTAGTGGTTTCACTGCAATGTGGAACGCCGTTCGGACTCGGCTATAAAAAGGAGGTCCCTTGTCATGGTCCTTTGTCGCTTACCATGGAATCGGGCAGCACTCAGTTATAAGAGAGTAGTTCACCACTGTGGTATCACAATGGGCTGAATAGTCTCAGTGAGCCTGATACATCGGGCTGCCACCTAACCTAATCTAGTTTATGAACATTGTATGCTTGCACTTGAAAATATTGTGTTAACAAATTTGAGTTCCAAACATATACTTTTTAAACCCAAACATATTGAAAAACAATCTTTTTCGTCCGTGTAGACACCGCAATTTGTATCCGATTTGCCTGAAATTCAAAATCTGGAGGTATTTTGGGTACACACATAAGTTCGCCGAATATAGTGCATATCGGTCCTCGTATTGATACAGCCCCCATAAGAGGTGTGCACTGAAAAAAGCATGTCGGTTCCACAGATTTTTTCTTTACGCTAATGATTTTGTTATCGATTCTTAGCCAAAGAAGCGGAGAATTGACACTGGGATACCTAAGGCAAAATTCTCTTCTACACCCTCAAAAAAAAAAAAGAAAAAAAAAAACTTCTGACACATATACCCCAAACACATTCTGCTTAAAGCATATATATTTTCAAGATTAGTCCAAACAAATTATTGTTTGTATTGTTCAAACATATTAGGTTAGGTTAGGTTAGGTTATGTGGCAGCCCGATGTATCAGGCTCACTTAGACTATTCAGTCCATTGTGATACCACAGTGGTGAACTTCTCTCTTATGTTTCACCTTAGGCATACACTGGTAGAAAAAAAATTTAATGAAATTTTCTTTGTGTGGATATATTTTTAAGTCGCCAATTGGTTACTTCCATTCTTTTACTGGCAGCATACTCTCTAAATCTCCCTTTCTAAGCACATATATATGCTATTTCTAAATAAATATATGGTTGCATCCAAGCATATTATAGTTATAAAAATTTTACGTCCCAAATATAATATGTTCTAACATATTGGGTTAAAAAATTTTCAGTTCCAGATAGATATATAATTTTTACACCCAAACAAATGAAAAGCAGTATTTTTCATCCGTGTATCCGATTTTCCTGAAATTAAAAATCCGGAGGTATTTTGGATACACACATAAGTACGCCGAATATGGTGCATATCGGTCCTCGTTTTGATATTGTCCCCATTACCCAGCAAAAAAAAAGAGCTTCCAAAAAAGTAGGTTGGATCCCCAATCTGTGATCCGGAAGTAGTGCAAACTTGGATAATCTCCAATGCATTTTACATGGGCTTGTCATAGGACGGAAGTACTCCCTTTTTGGATCCTTTGCATTGCTTTAGATGTTTTGCCCTGGAAGTTTATTTGAATGAAAAAAATTTAAAAAGTGATTTTTTTATTTAAACAATTTCATTTTTTTAACCATATTTTTTATTACACTATTATTTTCCTATTATTTAATTTTTTGCAATTTGAAAAACTTTTTCCCTCCGACCAGAGGTAGAACCTGGGTTTGATGGCACCATAACACAACGTCTTAGCACACTCAACCATAAACGCCATTAAATATAAAGCGTCGAAAGGTCAATACAAATGTTTGTGATATGATCGTAATACGACATCAAGGAATAATATTCTAATTGCTTCTCGAGATGTTCTTTATTAGTATAAACGAAAAACTAAGAAACGCAAGTCTCACCAGCGGCAATTTTTTTATCAAATATTTTTCTAAAAAAATATTTTTTTTAAGTTTTGTATCGTTTTTATTTTCGGCATTAATTTTCGTATAAATATATTTTTTTTATTAAAAATCAACAAAAAAATTAAAAATTCTCGTAATTTGCAAACCTTTCTCAAAAGAACTTCCATGGAAGTAAAAAAGTCAAGCGGCACAGGTTCAAATCCCTGCGGGATTTTTTTTTACTTTTTTATTAATTTTCAATTTGTTTATTAATTTTCGATGCTTTTTTTTGTAAAATTTTATTGCCCAAAATTAGGACTTAAAATAGCCTAATTGCGTACTTTCTAATACTTGTCCACAAGAACTGCATCGGAAGTAGAAAAAAATCATTGGGGGATCCCAAGATGAGCTTTAGAAGAAATGTTTGTTGACTTGTCCAAAGAGACAGCAGCAGAAGTTGAAAAAATTTATGGGGGATTCTGGGATGGGCTTTAAAAGAAATGTTTGTGGAACAACTTCCAATTTTTTTTGCTGGGTAGAGGTGTGCACTGAAAAAAAGCATGTCGGTTCCACAGATTTTTTCTTTACGCTACTGACTTTTTTATCGATTCCGAGCAAAAGAAGCGCATAATTGACGCTGGGATACCTTTAAGACAAAATTCTCTGGTAGATTTGAGTTTTGCGTACTTGATTTTAGGAAGCAAAGTTTTCAGCCTTCTTCTTCATGAGGTATCAAAAAACGTGTTAACGATATCTTAAATTTCCAAATTCAGACTAAGTAGAAATTAGGATTATTAAAGCCAATGTGACCATAGTCCAACAACATTTTCTTTCATGTAAAGATAACAATTTGTAAGTCGGATCACTAAACTATAAGAACAAAATGATCTCGTTGGAAGGTTAAACGACTTTTGGACAAGGAAAAAAATAAACTTTATATCGGAGAAATGCTAAGCAAATGCTATCTTAGAAAATTTCGCATTCGTATTTTAAGGGCATGAAAAAGTAATGCTGGTGACATTTCTGATGGTTTCAGAGCTTCTCTAAGTGGTTTCACTGGAATGTGGAACGCCGTTCGGACTCGGCTATAAAAAGGAGATCCCTTGTCATTGAGCTTAACAAGGAATCGGGCAGCACTCAGTGATAAGAGAGAAGTTCACCAATGTGGTATCACAATGGACTGAATAGTCTGTTACATCGGGCTGCCTCCTAACCTAACCTAACCTAAGGGCATGAAATCTTTGGTCTCACAACAATATTTTATTCTGTATAGAGATGAACTTCATAAGAACTTCATTTCTTTGTATCCTTTGTTTTACGCAAGAATTAATTGGAATTCAATAAAACAGATGCTTAGAAGGATGACGTCCACCTTATGACAAGCCCATGTCAAATCATTAAGATTTTTGGTACGATTTTACACCCCTACAGGATCCATTAATTTTTTTGGCTATAATTTTTGGCTGGAGTACACACACAGAGAAGGAATATGATCACTTCAAACATGTTTCAAGAGCAAAATGTTATTTTTGGATGGTGACCATGTAAAATGTTTATCTCAAAAATGTTGTTTTCTCGCCAAACATAAAATTTTTTCGGAAAACAGATACATAATTTCCGAGAAAAAAAACATGGTTGCGATAAAAATGTTACATGGTCACCATCCAAAAATAACATTTTGCTCTTGAAACATATTTGAGGTGATCATATTCCTTCTTTGGGTGCATCCAATTAACTATTGTTCCATTTTACCAAAGAATGTATGGATTTAGATCAATCCGCCTTTCATGCTTTTTGAGTTGTTGAACACTGTCATGGATACAAGACATCCTTTTCACATCGTATGAAGGAAAACTGGACTCCGTTTTCTCGTTAAATGTAGTAAAATTGTTGTAATTTAAATACTAACAAATTTTAGCTGACTTTACATTAAATAAGTGCCTACAACCAACTCGTAAATTAGAGTAATTGATTATGTAGTCTTTGGAACAAATTGGGAGCATGAAAACAAAAAACTAATACACAAGGCTCCACATGTGTCGGTTACAGGCTGGATTGCGGGAAATAAATGAAGGACGAAATGAAATTTATCTTGTGCACATATAACTTCAAACGAAATGAAAGAAGGATGGCGATTATACTGAATGCCAAACTGGCGATGTGGTGGTGATTGGTAACGAACTTGTTTTTAGGGCAAAACAGAACGAAAGACTGCGAAGAAGTTGGTTGTAATTAAATAATTAGATTTTGTTTAACGTTAACTTTAAGGTTACGCTCTGGATTTGCATTGGAAAAGTTCATAACCACAGATTTGAGGTTGCTTAAGCCAACGGCATAGTATGGTGCACAGAAAGACGGCTATACGGCATACATATTGAAAAATATTTTTTTATTCCCTCCACCATAGGATGGGGGGTATATTAACTTTGCTCGAAATATTGCTCTAAGACCCACAAAGTATATACTCGTATATTCTGGGTCGTGGTGAAATTCGGAGTCGATCTAAGCATGTCCGTCCGTCTGTTGCAATCACGCTAACTTCCGAACGAAACAAGCTATCGCCTTGAAACTTGGGATAAGTAGTTGTTATTGATGAGGGTCGGATGGTATTGCAAATGAGCCACATCGGACCACCTTTACGTATAGCCCCAATATAAACGGACCCCCAGATTTGGCTAGTGGAGCATCTAAGAGAAGAATATTTCATCCGATCCGAAATTTGGTACATGGTGTTATTATATGGTTTCTAACAACCTTGCAAAAATTGGTCCATATCGGTCCATAATTATATATAGCCCCCATATAAATCGATCCCCCGATTTGGCTTGCGGATCCTCTAAGAGAAGCAAATTTCATTCGATCCGGCTGAAATTTGGTACATGGTGTTAGTATATGGTCTCTAACAACCATGCAAAAATTGGTTCATATCGGTCCATAATTATATATAGCCCCCATATAAATCGATCCCGCAGATTTGGCTTGCGAATCCTCTAAGCAGGGCTGTGGAGCCGGAGTCCGAGTCGGAGTCTGAAGATTTTGCTGGAGTCGGAGTCGTAAAAATTTTGCTCGACTCCGACTCCGGCTAAACCAAATTTTTTAAAACATTTCACATTTTTGTAACTAAGCAAGTTTTTACGCAAATTAGTTTCCATTGCGTTATTCATTCGATGAATGTACAGCATGATTGTAAATGAAAATCAACTTCCAATTACGGCTATCTTTTTATGTTGCCTAGAATGTTAGCCTAGCAGATGGGCTGGATCGATCCATTTTAATGCCCACATCTATTTATTTGAAATATTTCGAACAATCGAAATTATTTTTTTAAATTTTATTTTAAGGTCATATACATATGTGGAATATTGACAGAAAATTTTTTCAAAGTTGTTTTTTATAGAAAATTTTGTCAAAATGTTATTTCTATAAAAAGTGTTGTCAAAATTTTATTTCTAAAGCAAATTTTCTCAAAATTTTATTTCTATAAAAAATTTATTCAAAATTTTTTTACTATAGAAATAGTTTTATCTATAGAAAATTTAGTAAGTTTCATTTCTATAGAAATTGAGTCAAAATTTTATTTCTATAGAATATTTTGCAAAATTTTATTTCTATAGAAAATTTTGTTTTTTTATTGATAATTTTTTCAAAATTTTATTTCTATAAGAAAAAATTGTCAAATTTTATTTCTATAGCAAATTTTCTCAATTTTTTTTTTCTTATTGTTGCTCACTGGTACTCGCTGCTATAAAAAATGTATTTAAAATTTTATTACTATAGAAATATTTTTTTTTGTATAAAATTTAGTCAAAATTGTATTTCTATAGAAAATTTAGTCAACATTTTGTTTCTATAGAATATTTTGCAAAATTTTGTTTGCTACACAATTTTTTTTAAACTGTATTTCTATTGATAATTTTTTTCAAACTTTTATTTCTATAAAAAATTTTGCCAAATTTTATTTCTATAAAAATTTTATTCAAAATTTTATTTCTATATATTTGGTCGAAATTTGATTTCTATAGAAAATATTGCCAAAATTTTATTTCTATAGAAACTTTTGTCAAAATTTTGTTTCTGTAGAAAATTTTCTAAAAAATTTATTTCTATAGAAAATTTTGTCAAACTGAGTTATATACGTATTTAATGTTTTTTTTATACCCACCACCATAGGATGGGGGGTATATTAACTTTGTCATTCCGTTTGTAACACATCGAAATATTGCTCGAAGACCCCATAAAGTATATATATTATGGGTCGTGGTGAAATTCTGAGTCGATCTGAGCATGTCCGTCCGTCCGTCTGTTGAAATCACGCTAACTTCCGAACGAAACAAGCTATCGACTTGAAACTTGGCACAAGTAGTTGTTATTGATGTAGGTCAGATGGTATTGCAAATGGGCCATATCGGTCCACTTTTACGTATAGCCCCCATATAAACGGACCCCCAAATTTGGCTTGCGATTGCTCTAAGAGAAGCAAATTCCATCCGATCCGGCTGAAATTTGGTACATGGTGTTAGTATATGGTCTCTAATAACCATGCAAAAATTTGGTCCACATCGGTCCATAATTATATATAGCCCCCATATAAACCGATCCCCAGATTTGGCTTGCGGCGCCTCAAAGAGAAGAAAATTTCATCCGATCTGCCTGAAATTTGGTACATGATGTTGGTATATGGTCTCTAACAACCATGCAAAAATTGGTCCATATCGGTCCATAATTATATATAGCCCCCATATAAACCGATCCCCAGATATGGCTTGTGGAGCCTCTAAGAGAAGCAAATTGCATGCGACCCGGCTGAAATTTGGTGCATGGTGTTGGTATGTGGTCTCTAACAACCGTGCGAAAATTGGTCCACATCGGTCCATAATTATATATAGCGCCCATATAAACCGATCCCCAGATTTGGGTTCCGGAGCCTCAAAGAGAAGCAAATTTCATCCGATCCGCCTGAAATTTGGTACATGATGTTGGTATATGGTCTCTAACAACTATGCAAAAATTGGTCCACATCGGTTCATAATTATATATAGCCCCCATATAAACCGATCCCCAGATTTGGCTTGCGAAGTCTCCAAGAGAAGCAAATTTCATCCAATCTGGTTGTAATTTGCAACATGGTGTTAGTATATGGTCTTTAACAACCGTGCCACAATTGGTCCATATCGGTTCATAATTATATATAGCCCCCATATAAAACGTTCTCCAGATTTGACCTCCGGAGCCTCTTGGAGGAGCAAAATTCATCCGATCCGGCTCAAATTAGGAACGTGGTGTTAGTATATTGTCGCTAACAACCATACCAAAATTGGTCCAATCACACAAAAATTGGTCCATATCGGTTCATAATCATGGTTGCCACTAGTGCCAAAAATAATCTACCAAAATTTTATTTTTATAGAAAATTTTGTCAAAATTTTATTTCTATGGAAAATTTTGTCAAAATTTTATTTCTAGAGAAAATTTTGTCAAAATTTTGTTCGGCTCATAATAAAATTTTCATCATTGTCAAAATTTTATTTCTATAAAAAAATTTGTCAAAATTTTATTTCTATAGAAAATTTTGTTCAAATTTTATTCGGTTCATAATCATGGTTGCCACTCGAGCCAAAAATAATCTACCAAGATTTTATTTCTATAGAAAATTTTGTCAAAAGTTTATTTCTATAGAAAATTTTGTTAAAATTTTATTTCTGTAGAAATTTTTGTCAAAATTTTCTTTCTATCGAAAATTTTGTCAAAATTTTTATTTCTATAGAAAATTTTGTGAAAATTTTATTTCTATAGAAAATTTTGTTAAAATTTTAGATCTGTAGAAAATTTTGTCAAATTTTTATGTCTACTTTGTCAAACTGAATTATATACGTATTGGATCTATCTTTTTTGATAATATATATACCACGTATGGACTTACATACAATTTAGAAGATGGTGTTAGGAGGTTTAAGACAACGTGCCATCGGCAAGCGTTACCGCAACCCAAGTAATTCGATTGTGGATGGCAGTGTTTAGAAGAAGTTTCTACGCAATCCATGATGGAGGGTATATAAGCTTCGGCCTGGCCGAACTTACGGCCGTATATACTTGTTTTTCTTATTGTTGCTCGCTGCTATCAAAAATGTATTTAACATTTTATTACTATAGAAATATTTTTTTTTTTTGTATAAAATTTAGTCAAAATTTTATTTCTATAGAAAATTTAGTCAACATTTTGTTTCTATAGAATATTTTGCAAAATTTTTTTTTGCTACACAATTTTTTTTTAACTGTATTTCTATTGATAATTTTTTTCAAATTTTTATTTCTATAAAAAATTTTGCCAAATTTTATTTATATAAAAATTTTATTCAAAATTTTATTTCTATATATTTGGTCGAAGTTTCAATATATCTTGCCATCACCCAATGTTACAGCAACCCAAGTAATTCGATTGTGGATGACAGTCTCTAGTAGATGATTCTACGCAGTCCATGGTGGAAGGTACATAAGATTGGACCTGGCCGAACTTACGGCCGTATATACATGTTTAAAATGATTGTCTCATTGGGTATATGTAAAACAAACGAATTCCCTCCACAACGAAGTATAGACCAACGAGTTTTTTGCTTTACCTTCTACCATAAGATGGGTGGTATACTAAATTTCATTGTGTTCGCAATGCAACGAACTCTTAGTCTCCCACGACAAAATAATTCATTCCTCCCAAACGAAATTTTAACTATTTGTTTTAAGGAAATTTGTTTGGAAAATATATATTTTGTCATAAACGTTGATGTTTCGCATCCTGTAATATTAATTACAGTAATTTAAATTTAACAAGTAAGGGAAGTCTAAAGTCCGGCGGGGCCGATTATATTATACCCTGTAGATCTAAATTTTCGATACCATATCACATCCGTGTTGGGGGCTATATATAAAGGCTTGTCCCAAATACCTACATTGAAATAACACTCGATCTGGACAGAATTTGATAGACTTCTACAAAATCTATAGACTCAAAATTTAAGTCGGCTAATGCACTAGGGTGGAACACAATGTTAGTAAAAAACAAGTAAGTAAAGTCTAAACTCGGGCGGGGATGACTATATTATAACCTTCACTCCTATGTAGGCCAAAATTTGTGTTACCATCTCAACTACTTCACATTTGCTGGAAGCTTTATATAGCTTATAGATACAATTTTTTTACTTCTACAAAAATCTCTAGAATTAAAATTTAAATCGGCTAACGCTATCCAGTTAATTGAAGGAAACTTCCATTGAAAATGGGTCTAAAATGTGTAACAGTCTACCATATTTCCCCAACTCTGGTGCACGTATATACGGGAGCTATATATAATCTGAACCGATTTTGACTAAATTTGACATGTATAGTTAGAATAATAATTCTGCTATCTATGCGAAAATTCACGTAAATGGGAGTATAACTTTGGCCCCCCTGGTCATATGAGTGCAAATCGGACGGAAGATATATATGGGAGCCATATCTAAATCTGAACCGATTTCAACCAAATTTGGTACAATTACCGATACTTTTAAACGTACTCCTTGTGCGAAATTTGAAGCAAATCACGGCAAAACCCTGGATTTTGAGGCCATATAAGTTCAAATAGGACGAAAGATATATATGGGAGCTATATCTAAATCTGAATCGATTTTGACCATATTTGGCACATACAATAGTATTATTAAAAGTACCGCTCGTGTAAAATTTGAAGTAAGCCAGGGCAAAACTATGGCTTTTGAGACCATATAAGTCCAAATCGGGCGAAAGATATATATGTGAGCTATATCTAAATCTGAACCGATTTTAACAAAATTTGACACACTTAACGATACTATTAAACGTACCCCTTGTGCAAAATTTGAAGCAAATCACGGCAAAACCTTGGATTTTGAGGCCGTATAAGTTCAAATCGGACGAAAGATATATATGGGGGCTATATCTAAATTTGAACCGATTTCAATCAAATTTACCAAGCATTGGTAGAATGTCAATTCTACCATCTGTGCAAAATTTCACGAAGATCGGTAGTAAACTTTGGCTTCTGTGGTCATATGAGTCTAAATCGGACGAAAGATATATATGGGAGCTATATCTAAATTGATTTGGCTGATATTTGGCAAGATTTTCGAGATTCATAAAATATTTGGATGTATGGTATTTCAAGAAAATCGGTTGATAAACACGCTAACTATGACCAAATCGGGAATAAATATATATGGCTGCTATATCTAAATCTGAACCGATTTTTTCCAAAACCAATAGCGATTGTCTCTGTCCCAAGAAACGGCCCTATGCCAAAGTTGAGGGCGATCGGACTTAAATTGCGAGCTGTACTTTGTGCACAAAATTACATATACAGACAGACGGACGGACGGACAGACAGACAGACAGACAGACGGACATCGCTAAATCGACTCAGAATTTAATTCTAAGGCGACCGGTATACTAAAAGATGACTTTATGACCACTATTTCTTGGCGTTACATACAAATGCACAAACTTAATATACCCTGTACCACAGTAGTGGTGAAGGGTATAAAAATATGGGAAACATTTAAATCTGAAGCAATTTTAAGGAAACTTCGCAAAAGTTTATTTATGATTTATCGCTCGATATATATGTATTAGAAGTTTAGGAAAATTAGAGTCATTTTTACAACTTTTAGACTAAGCAGTGGCGATTTTACAAGGAAAATGTTGGTCGAAATCAGAAAAACATATATATGGGAGCTAAATCTAAATCTGAACCGATGTCAACCAAATTTGGCACGCATAGCTACAATGCTAATTCTACTCCCTGTGCAAAATTTCAACTAAATCGGAGCAAAAAATTGGCCTCTGTGGTCATTTGAGTGTAAATCGGGCGAAAGCTATATATGGGAGCTATATCTAAATCTGAACCGATTTGGCTGATATTTTGCAAGTTTTTCGAGACTCATAAAATATTCGGATGTACGGAATTTGAGGAAGATCGGTTGATATACACGCCAATTATGACCAGATCGGTGAAAAATATATATGGCAGCTATATCTAAATCTGAACCGATTTTTTCCACAATCAATAGGGATCGTCTTTGAGCCGAAACAGGCCCACATACCAAATTTTAGGACAATCGCACTAAAACTGCGAGCTGTACTTTGCACACAAAAATACATCAGCAGACAGACGGACAGACAGACGGACATCGCTAAATCGACTCAGAATTTAATTCTTAGACGATCGGTATACTAAACGATGGGTCTCAGACTTTTCCTTCTTGGCGTTACATACAAATGCACAAACTTATTATACCCTGTACCACAGTAGTGGTGAAGGGTATAAATATGGGAAACATTTAAATCTGAAGCAATTTTTAGGAAACTTCGAAAAAGTTTACTTATGATTTATCGCTCGATATATATGTATTAGAACTTTAGGAAAATTAGATTAATTTTTACAACTTTGAGACTAAGCAGTGGTGATTTTACAAGGAAAATGTTGGTATTTTGGCCATTTTGGTCGAAATCAGAAAAACATATATAACGTCTCCTTCTGGGTATTGCAAACATATGCACTAACTTATAATACCCTGTTCCACAGTGTGGCGCAGGGTATAAATACTAGATCATATATTTAAATATATGTAATTTTTTGAAGATGTATTTGTATAACAAACATATAATTAATAATTGTGATATTTAATTTCTTTTTAGGTAAGTGCTCTTAAACATATATACACATACAAGGGGTAAGTAGCTACCAGTAAATTTCAATTGAATTTTTATGCACTCCATCATAGACTGAACAAGTTTATACAGCAGTAAGTTAGGCCGGGCCGAATCTTAAAAACCCACCATCATGAATCAAATATTATAGTTTCCTTTCAAATTTCAGATGGGGGTTTAATGACAGATATTCTCCCAAGCAGAGCAATTCAACCAGTACACTTCATGAAGATAAATTTAAAGATTTTATCTATGAGGACTATATCAGATTTTGGATTTATAAGAATCATTTTTGTTTGAATTTAGAGGAATCATTAACATCTTTTGTAAATGTGCAAGAAAATGATGAAATAACGCCTTGATTTGAAATCTAAAATCTGGAAAATTTACATTCAGTTTCAAGCAATTTTCATGATCAGTGCGCCTTCTATACCCTCAAGAAGAGAAATCGGTCTATATGGAGGCCTTACCAAATGGACCGATAAGAACTACCCAGCAAAAACTCTCATTACCCGGTAATCTTGTAGGTAAGCTTATTTAAAAATTAATAACCACTTATTAATTGGCATCGCTTCGGATTACATTTACATACGCATGTCCTAGAAGGAAAGTACTTCTCCCCAGGCATAAAATAAGTAGTGCATTTAAAGCATATAATCACCTAATATGTAATGACTTATTCGTAGATACACCAAAGCTTGCAAAATAGCCACTTATTGTCTCAGGCAACCAAATCTCGAAAATATTGATTTCTTGATCAAAATATGGCGAGTGATGCTGTAATAGAAGAACTACTTGAATAGAAACGAATATTGTATAAATAAAAAAAATCAAATAAATAATCTAAATAAGATGCAAATTAATTTCACACTTAAAATAGAAATAAATGTAGGTTGTTTAAGGGAGTTGGATTCGTGAATTACGTTATAATATATCCAATAGCCAATTCACATAAGGTTCAAAATCTACTAAAATTGGATTTTATGCCTCTTTTTTATAAGGCAAATGGCATTCGAAATTTAGTTTAAGCGCATTTTGGAAGTGTAATGTGAATGAGGTATAAGAAAGCATTTATTTTATAACATAATATGACAATGTCATTAAACACAATTATTATGAAATATTTGTGATAAAAATTTCTTAACGAAAAAATTTTCAGAATTACCGTTATATTACATATTCTTTTTGATTTTTTTATGTAAGCGCTCGATTATGTGAATAATTATACCTAATGGTACCATCATCTATTCTATTTTATTAATTCGTTAACTACAACTGCATAAAATTTGAGAATAACAATTCAAAAATTACCGAGAAGTATTTTTTTTGTCATTACAAGTTAGTCATTATAACTCGCCGCAATGTAATGCAACCTGTAATGACAGCTTTACTCCTAGTAATGTCAATTGTAATGAGATGTGGTTACCTAGTTTTTGCTGGGTAAATCCGTTACAATTTCAGCAAATCGAATAGAGAATACGGTTTCTCGAAACCCAAGGAGTTAAATCGGAAGATTGGTCTTATGGGGGCTATACTATAATATGGACCGATATCCACAGTTTTCGGAACACCTACTTATAGTCCTAAATACCTTCAGATTTTCAATTTCAGGCAAATTGAACAACATTTATGGTTTCTACAAGCCCAAAAATTAAAATCGGGAGATCGGTCTAAATGGGGCAATACTAAAACATTGACCGATACTCACCATTTTCAGCGCACCTTTTTATGGTCCTAAAATAATTCTAGATTTAAAATCTCATGTAAATTTGATAAAAATTACGGTTTCTGTAAGCCCAAGAAGTAAAATCGGGAGATCGGTCTCTATGGGGGATATACCAAAACATGGGCCAATACACGCCATTTTCGGCACACGTATTTGTGGTCCTACAATACCTCTAGATGTCCAATTTCAGGGAAATTGGATAAAAACTATCGTTTCTATAAGCGCAAGAAGTAAAATCGGGATATCGGTCTATATGGGGGCTATACCAAAACATTGACCGATACTCACCATTTTTGACACACCTCTTTATGGTTCTAAAATACCTCTAGATTTCCAATTTCAGGCAAATTGGATAATAACTACCGTTTCTATAAGCGCAAGTAGTAAAAACTGGAGATCGGTCTATATGGGGGCTATACCAAACCATAGACCGATACTCACCATATTCTGCACACTCTTTGTGGTCCAAAAATACCTCTAGATTTCCAATTTCAGGCAAATTGGATAAAACTACGGATTCTAGAAGCCAAAGAAGTAAAATCGGGAGATCGGTCTATATGGGGGCTATACCAAAACATGGACCGATATTCACCATTTTTTGAAAACACCTCTTTATATTCCTAAAATATTTCTAGGTTTCAAATTTCTGGCAAATTGGATAAAAACTACGGTTTCTATAAGCCCAAGACCCAAAATCGGGAGGTAAAAACCTGGACCGATATAGCCCATCTTCGAACTAGACCTACCTGCAGACAAAAGACGAGTTTGTGCGAAATTTCAGCACGATTGCTCCATTATTGAAGACTGTAGCGTGATTACAACAGACAGACCCACATGGTTATATCGTCTTAGAATTTCTCCCTGATCAATAATATATATACTTTATATAGTCGGAAATCGACATTTCGATGTGTTACAAACGGAATGACAAACTTATTATAACCCCGTCACCATTCTATGGTGGTGGGTATAACAAACGAATAAATGAAAATTTGTTGGTACAAATCTACAGATTTAAGATTTCAAATCAAGACGTTATTTTATAATTTTCTTGCACACCTACAAGAGATGTTAATGATTCCTCTAAAACTCAAACAAAAATGGTTCTTATAAATCCAGAATCTGATCTAGTCTTCATAGGTAGAATCTTTAAATTTATCTTCGGGAAGTGTACTGGTTGAATTGATCTGCTTGGGAGAATATCTGTCATCGAACCCCTTTAAATCCTACATATATTTTCAAGATACCCGCACTATTATATTTGATTCATGGTGGAAACTATTATATTTGTTTCATGGTGGTGGGTATTTAACATTAGGCCCGGCCGAACTTACTACTGTATCTACTTGTTTTTGTTCTATCTTCATGTGCTATCAAAGTCTTTTAAAAGTGTGCTAACCACAATTTAAATTTCCAAATTCAGAATGGAATTCAAGTAGAAATATGCTATCTTTCAAGTAAGAAAAACATCTCCTATTTTTAATGATATTATTACTTTTAAGGAATTATTAAAGCCAAGTATCCAAAATTATTAAAGCCAAGTTGACCTTAGTCTATCGAACGTGTAAAAATGTCCATTTTTAAGTCTAATCACTTAACTTAAATAACAAAACTACTTCATTGAAGAGTTTATCGTCTTTTGGTCAAGAAAAAATCGATTTACGGTCGGACACATATAATTTTATGTGTATTTGGAAATGTTTGCGATATGCGACTCCGTATATGTTCAGTTTAGGAAAATTAGAGTCATTTTTACAACTTTTCGACTAAGCTGTGGCGATTTTACAAGGAAAATGTTGGTATTTTGTCCATTTTTGTCGAAATCAGAAAAACATATATATGGGAGCTATATCTAAATCTGAACCGATTTCAACCAAATTTGGCACGCATAGCTACAATGCTAATTCTACTCCCTGTGCAAAATTTCAATTAAATCGGAGTTAAAAATTGGCCTCTGTTGTCATATGGCGAAAGCTATATATGGGAGCTATATCTAAATCTGAACCGATTTCAACCAAATTTGGCACGCATAGCTACAATGCTAATTCTACTCCCTGTGCAAAATTTCAACTAAATCGGAGCAAAAAATTTGCCTCTGTGGTCATATGAGTGTAAATCGGGCGAAAGCTCTATATGGGAGCTATATCTAAATCTGAACCGATTTCAACCAAATTTGGCACGCATAGCTACAATGCTAATTCTACTCCCTGTGCAAAATTTCAACTAAATCGGAGTACAAAATTGGCCTCTATGGTCATATGAGTGTAAATCGGGCGAAAGCTATTTATGGGAGCTATATATAAATCTGAACCGATTTCAATAAAATTTGGCACACTTGACTACACTACTAATTGTACTCCTAGTGCAAAATTTCAACCAAATTGGGGTAAAACTCTGGCTTCTGGGACCGTATTAGTCCATATCGAGCCAAAAATATATATGGGAGCTATATCTAAATATCATCCGATTTCATTAAAATTTGGCACAGTTGGCTATAGTTCTAATTGTTCTTCTTGTGCAAAATTTTAAGAAAATTAGGGTAAAACTCTGGCTTCTGGGGCCATATTGGTTGGGTTAGGTTAGGTTAGGTGGCAGCCCGATGTATCAGGCTCACTTAGACTATTCAGTCCATTGTGATACCACATTGGTGAACTTCTCTCTTATCACTGAGTGCTGCCCGATTCCATGTTAAGCTCAATGACAAGTGACCATATAAGTCCATATCGGGCGAAATATATATATGGGAGCTATATCTAAATCTGAACCGATTTCTTCTAAAATCAATAGGGTTCTAAAGGGTGATACGGTCAAAATTTGGTCAAGGGAAAACGCGTGTAAATCGGTGAAATCGTTTATTTAAAAAATCAAATCAAATTTCTTTTTCAATTATATTTCATGTTAGCCTGATAATGAAACAGGCAATTGACGTCCAAATGCATTATATCTAATTATACAATTATTCTTCGAGCTTTATGGACAGATATAGATTAAGGAACATGGTTAATAGAGCCATTGAAAAGAAAACGCCAGATACCAATCTATACACGCCTGGACTGTACATGTTTCGGTTCGGGCGAATGAACCTTTCCACAGCCTTTAGTATAGATCTGGCTGGGAGAGATAACTCAATTTTGGGCCCTTTATGCTTTTTCAAGTTCAATTAGTATAAAATTCAGGAAAAATATTCAGTTAGGCTTTCGCTTTTCCAAATCCGAATTGCCGGGCCTCACGCTTGACACCTGCCATCAGATTTTGTACAGCCACCTTGTCCACCTTCTTCGCCGCAGAAAGCCAGTTTGCCTTGAACTGCTGCTCGTCCTTAGCAGTTTTTTTGGTCTTTTTAGGTTCAGCTTGACAATAGCCCAGTATTTCTCAATTGGGCGGAGCTCTGGCGTGTTGGGAGGGTTCTTGTGCTTGGGAACCACCTGCACGTTGTTGGCGGCATACCACTCCATGGCCTTTTTACCGTAATGGCAAGATGCCAAATCCGGCCAAAACAGTACGGAACAACCGTGTTTCTTCAGGAAAGGCAGCAGACGTTTATTCAAACACTCTTTCACGTAAATTTCTTGGTTGACAGTCCCGGAAGCTATGAAAATGCTGATTTTGAAGCCACAGGTACAGATGGCTTGCCAAACCAGATATTTCTTTGCGAACTTTGACAGTTTTATGTGCTTGAAAATATCTGCTACCTTTCCCCTTCCTTTTGCCGTATAAAACTCCTGTCCCGGAAGCTGCTTGTAGTCGGCTTTGACGTAGGTTTCGTCGTCCATTACCACGCAGTCAAACTTCGTCATCATCGTCGTGTACAGCCTCCGGGATCGCGCTTTGGCCGTCGTATCTTGTTTATCATCGCGATTTGGAATCACTACCTTCTTGTAAGTCGATAGTCCGGCTCGTTTTTTGGCTCGATGCACGGTTGTAGACGATACACCCTGCTTATTTGCGGCATCTCGGAGAGAGAGGTTAGGGTTTCGCTTGAAACTACCGACAACTCTCTTTGTCGTCTCAGCGGCTTCCAGTTTTCGATTTCCCCCCGATCCAGACTTCCTGGCCGTCGACAAACGTTCCCCAAACACTTTAATTACATTTGTAACGGTTGATTTGGCAACTTTTAGCGATTTTGCCAACTTTGCGTGCGAGTAGCTCGGATTTTCGCGATGCGCGAGCAAAATTTTGATACGCTGCTCTTCTTGCTTGGACGGCATTTTGACAACTGAAGAATGAATTCCAAAATCAAAATAGGAGCAACATTCTACACACACACACCTTCAAAATGAGGGGTGTTCAGGTTTTTTAAATACAAAATTGAAAGAAATACGTCAAGTTTATATTGACAAAATTTTGACCGTATCACCCTTTATTCTGAACCATAACACATACTTGTGCCAAATTTGAAGTCGATTGGACTAAAACTGCGACCGATATCGACTCAGGAGCCCACACTGAGCATTTTTGCCAAAGACACCATGTGTCTATCTCGTCTCCTTCTGGGTGTTGCAAACATATGCACTAACTTATAATACCCTGTTCCACAGTGTGGCGCAGGGTATAAAAATTGCGGATGCGTCTTTATTGAATACCTGTTTGTATATGAAGGAGTAAGCAGATCGAAACAAAATTTAACATGTGTTCATAACAGAGATGGAAGTTTCCAAAATTCTTAACTTTTTCTGTTGATACGCGCTTTTTGTGCTAGGCTAAGAAGTTTCCGAACTGTATCGCCCGATTTTCCCAAATTTGGCCATAAAAACCTTTATTACTATTCGATCTTATTCAAACTTGGCTTACTCTAATATTTTATGGTACTGACAATATGTGCTAAAAATTATCGAAATCGGTTCAGATTTAGATATAGCTCCCATATATATGTATCGCCCGATTTTGCCAAATTTGGTCGTAAAACCATTATTTATCAACCGCTCGTATCCAAGGTTGCCTAAATGTAATATTCTATAGTACTAACTGTACGTGCAAAATTTCATCGAAATCGGTTCAGTTTTAGATATAGCTCCCATAAATATATATATCGCCCGATTTTGAAAAATTTGCCTCTAATAACTTTATTTTTGACCATAGGGGCCTCATTTATTAACTGAACGTACTCAAATTGTACTCAAGGTAACCTTCTGTGGTATCAATCATACCTGCAAAATATTATACAAATTGGTTCAGACTAGATATAGGTCCCATATATATGTGTCGCTCGATTTTGCCATATTTGGCCATAATACTCTTATTTATTAGCCAGTGTTGATGTACTAGCTGGTCGTATTCAGACTTACCTGAAGCTCTTACATAATAATATTGCCCTATTTTTACAAAATTTGGATTTATTACCCACAACTAATTGACCGATTTCCTCTTGTTTAATAATGTACTCAATGTTAGTGGCATACTAACTCTTTAGGTGCAAAATAAACTGTAGCTCCTAATATTAGACATTTCTGTTCAGATTGTGACAAGACTCCCATAAATATGTACACCCTCTTTATGTTCTTAAATATGGAAATCTCCAAAACCTATACCAATGATACCCAACAAATGCTTATGTAGTAGTGATAACATTTTTCACAATTGTTACTACAACCAAATGCACTTTGGACTACAAAATTTTTTTTTCTAAAAGTTCGAACATTTTTTAAACAAAAGTACAAAAGTTTTTCATAAAAAGTACGAAACATTTTCATAAAAAGAACGAAATTGTTTCATGAAAAGTACGAAAATTTTTCATAAAAAGTACGAAAGTTTTTCATAAAAGTACGAAACATTTTCATAAAAAGAGCCAAATTGTTTCATAAAAATTATTTTTCATAAAAAGTACGAATTTTTTTCTTATAAACTACGAAAAATTTGGAAGAAAATTCTTCAGTGTAGAGACAATAGACTAATACAAATATAATTATAGTCCGATATGGATTAATTTGTTATACCCTCCACCATAGGATGGGGGGTATATTAACTTTGTCATTCCGTTTGTAACACATCGAAATATTGCTCTAAGACCCCATAAAGTATATATATTCTGGGTCGTGGTGAAATTCTGAGTCGATCTGAGCATGTCCGTCCGTCCGTCTGTTGAAATCACGCTAACTTCCGAACGAAACAAGCTATCGACTTGAAACTTTGCACAAGTAGTTGTTATTGGAGTAGGTCGCATGGTATTGCAAATGGGCCATATCGGTCCACTTTTACGTATAGCCCCCATATAAACGGACCCCCAAATTTGGGTTGCGAATCCTCTAAGAGAAGCAAATTTCATCTGATCCGGCTGAAATTTGGTACATGGTGTTAGTATATGGTCTCTAATGACCATGCAAAAATTGGTCCATATCGGTCCATAATTATATATATCCCCCATATAAACCGATCACCAGATTTGACCTCCGGAGCCTCTTGGAAGACCAAAATTCATCTGATTCAGATGAAATTTGGTACGTGGTGTTAATATATGGCCTCAAACACCCATGCAAAAATTGGTCGAAATCGGTCCATAATTATATAGCCCCCATATAAACCGATCCCCAGATTTGATCTCCGGAGCCCCTTGGAAGAGCAAAACTCATCCGATACGGTTGAAATTTGGTACGTGATGTTTGTATATGGTATCCAACAACCATGCAGGAATTGGTCCATATCAGTCCATAATCATATATAGCCCCCATATAAACCGATCCCGGGATTTGGTTTTGGAGCCTCTTGGAGGAGCAAATTTCATCCGAGTCAGTTGAAATTTGGTACATTGTGCTAGTATATTGCCGTTAACAACCATGCCCAACTAGGTCCATATCGGTCTATAGTTATATATAGCCCTCACACTGAAAAAACAGTGAACCCACCAGGAAAGATAACTTTCGATTAATTGTAGAAAGTTTTGAACTTTTTTAGAACATTTTAACTAAACGGTATTACAAGCGCTGGCATCACTCCGATATGACAAAAATAAGTAAGTATTTTTCGACAAATTCAAGAAAATTTATTAGACATAACTAAATTTTTTTAGTAGTTAAAGAAATTTTTTTAGTTTTAAGAGAAATCTTGGAGTTCAAAATTGCAAGAATGTCTTTAGTGACATACGAAGTTCATGGTGGACACATTTTTGGTAAAATTTACAAATTTAAAGAAATAATGAACTATTTTGTAAGAAATACGAAATTAGGAAATCTTTATGCTTTATTTGTGTATAACTTTTCCCCGTTTTTTAGTTCATTTAACTAACATACGCAAAAAATTATTTGACTAAAATAAACTTTTTCCAAACATAATGATTCTATGAACTAATATAAAGTTAATATGGCTTTAGTGAAATAGAGAGTTCACTTTTTTTTGAGTGCAGATAAATCGATCCCCAATCACACAAAAATTGTTCCATATCAACTTCACAATTGTATATAGCCACCATATAAACGACCCCCATATTTCAATTCTGGCTCCCTACGTATCGTGCAAAAAGTCCATATCGATTCATAATTATTTGTAGACTTACCTATACATAAGTTTCTTGTCTAATATATACCACGTATGGACTAACTCACAATTTAGAAAACGATGTTAAGAAGTTTTAAGATACCAAAACCCAAGTAATTCTATTGTGGATGACAGTCTTTCGTAGAAGTTTCTACCCAATCCATGGTGGAGGGCACATAAGATTCGGCCTGGCCGAACTTACGACCGTATATACTTGTTTTTTTTTTTTGTTTTTTTTTTTTTTGGTTTTTAATAATATTATTTATTTATGATAATCCAATACAATGTTAACAATTAATCACCTCAGCGCCTTATAGGCTTATAGAGGCTTATCTGATAACTAACTAAAGTTCAACTTTAATTTATAAATTATCTGAATATTCAAGATCACACAAATTCTTCTAGATTTTCTATAATGTACCGTGGTGCAATGGTTAGCATGCCCGCCTTGCATACACAAGGTCGTGGGTTCGATTCCTGCTACGACCGAACACCAAAAAGTTTTTCAGCGGTGGATTATCTCACCTCAGTAATGCTGGTGACATTTCTGAGGGTTTTAAAGCTTCTCTAAGTGGTTTCACTGGAATGTGGAACGCCGTTCGGACTCGGCTATAAAAAGGAGGTCCCTTGTCATTGAGCTTAACATGGAATCGGGCAGCACTCAGTGATAAGAGAGAAGTTCACCACTGTGGTATCACAATGGACTGAATAGTCTAAGTGAGCCTGATACATCGGGCTGCCACATAACCTAACCTAACCTAACCTATAATGTACTTTTTCAAATTATTTTTAAAAGTAGATATCCCTGAACTATTCTTCAGACTATGAGGTAAAGGATTGTAGTGACTTGGTCCAGCATATCGAATTCTTTGTTTCGTTACTTCCAACCGACATCTTACTGTTTTTATATTATTTGACTGCCTTGTATCTCGTCCACTGCTCATAATTGTTCTTTGAAAAATGTTCGTTCTTCCACCGATTCCATTCAATACTTTGAACATGTAGAGAATAATCCTTTGCTTCTTGGGCGTCTAGAAAGTGTATTTTCTATCCGATTTGCCTGAAATTTGAAATCTAGAGGTATTCTAGGACCATAAAGACGTGTGTCGAAAATTGTGAGTACCGGTCCATGTTTTGATATAGCCCCCATATAGACCGATCTCTCGATTTTACTTCTTGGGCTTCTAGAATCCGTAGTTTTTATCCAATTTGCCTCAAATCGGAAATCTAGAGGTATTCTAGGACCATAAGGAGGTGTGCCGAAAATGGTGGTTATCGGACCATGTTTTGATACAGCCCCCATATAAACCGATCTTACTTCTTGATCTTCTTCTAGAATCCGTAATTTTTACCCAATTTGCCTGTAATTGGAAATCTAGTGGTATTCTAGGAAAATAAAGAGATGCGCCGAAAATGGTGGTTATCGGACTATGTTTTGATATAGCCGCCATATAAACCGATCTCCCGATTTTCCTTCTTGGGCTTCTAGAATCCGTAGTTTTTATCCATTTGCCTGAAATTGGAAATCTAGAGGTATGCTAGGACCATAAATGGGTGTGCCGAATATATTGAGTATCGGTACAGTTTTTGATATAGCCCCCTTATAAACCGGCCCTCCGATTTGAGGTCGAGATTTTAGATCTACAATTAAAAGTGCTGTGTGTAACCCCAAAAATCCCCCTAAATAAATATTACCTCAAAAATCTCCCTAAACGTAAAATACCCTAAATTTGGAAGTAAAACCCCTAACCAGGCAACATACATAACCTCGGGCGATAGAGAAAAAAATGCTTCATATTCGCCATCCATGTGTGAAGTTAAGTAATTCCCTCTGTGCGTGTACTCATCAATACAAATTATTCTGCACAAACCGTTTGGTTGGTCAAATTTAATTAGTTTCAGATATTATCCATTTAAACAAATTTTAAGTTTTTTCTAAACAACACGCTTGTATCTGAAATATATACTTCCAAATATACAACATATTGACTTGCAGTACCTTCAGGTTCTATTTACCAAGTCATTTCGTAATTTACTGTAAATTTACATTAAACTTTTAGTTCTCCCTTCTCGTTAACATTAAACGCATTTTTGTTAAGAAATTTACATTCTTTCCTTGATAATATACCCAATATTTTTTTTCATATATGTTTAGCATAACATGACATTAATTCTTCATTATAGAAAATTTCACAAATATAAAAATTAATGAGATTTTTCTGACACTAGACACGTTGTATATTTCTTCCACCACTCAATAGACACGAGTCTTTCATCAATCTAAAAATCTACTTTGTTTTTCACCTGTAACAATGTAAGTTCAATTCTGATTGAAGGATATAACAATGTTCACATTAAGGTGGGTCAATAGACATAATTAATGGAATGTTTTTTTTTTTATACCCTCCACCATAGGATGGGGTGTATACTAACTTTGTCATTCCGTTTGTAACACATCGAAATATTGCTCTAAGACCCCATAAAGTATATATTCTGGGTCTTGGTGAAATTCTGAGTCTATCTAAGCATGTCCGTCCGTCGGTCTGTTGAAATCACGCTAACTTCCGAACGAAACAAGCTATCGACTTGAAACTTGGCACAAGTAGTTGTTATTGATGTAGGTCGGATGGTATTGCCAATGGGCCATATCGGTCCACTTTTACGTATAGCCCCCATATAAACGGGCCCTCAGATTTGGCTTGAGGAAACTCTAACAGAAGCATATTTCATCCGAAATATGGCTGAAATTTCGTACATGGTGTCGGTATATGGTCTCTAACAACCATGCAAAAATTGGTCCACATCGGTACATAATTATATATAGCCCCCATATAAACCGATCACCAGATTTGGCTGGCGGAGCCTCAAAGAGAAGCAAATTTCATCCGGTCTTGCTGAAATTTGGTACATGGTGTTTGTATATGGCCGCTAACAACCATGCAAAAATTGGTCTACATCGGTCAATAATTATAGATATCCCCCATATTAACCGATCCCCAGATTTGGATTGCGGAGTCTCTAAGAGAACCAAATTTCATTCAATCTGGTTTAAATTTGGAACATGGTGTTAGTATATGATCTCTAACAACCGTGCCAGAATTGGTCCATATCGGTCCATAAATATATATAGCCCCCATATAAACCGATCTCCAGATTTGACTTCCGGAGCCTCTTGGAGGAGCAAAATTCATCCGATCCGGTTCAAATGTGGAACGTGGTGTTAGTATATGGTCTCTAATATCCATGCAAAAATTGGTCCACATCGGTCAATAATTATATATAGCCCCCATATAAACCGATCCCTAGATTTGGCTTGCGGAGCCTCTAGGAGAAGCATATTTCATCCGATCCGGTTGAAATTTGGAACGTGGTGTTAGTATATGGTCTCTCACAACCGTGCCATAATTGGTCCATATCGGTCCATAATTATATATAGCCCCCATATAAACCGTTCTCCAGATTCGACCTCCGGAGCCTCTTGGAGGAGCAAAATTCATCCGATCCGTTTCAAATTTGGAACGTGGTGTTAGTATCTGGCCGCTAACAACCATACCAAAATTGGTAAATATTGGTCAATAGTAATATATAGCCGATCACCAATCATACAAAAATTGGTCCATATCGGTTCATAATCATGGTTGCCACTCGAGCCAAAAATAATCTACCAAAATTTTATTTCTATAGAAAAGTTTGTCAAAATTTTATTTCTATAAAAAATTTTGTCAAAATTTTATTTCTATAGAAAATTTTGTTAAAATTTTATTTCTTTAGAAAATTTTATCAACATTTTATTTCTATAGAACATTTTGTCAAAATTTTATTTCTATAGAAAATTTTGTTAAAATTTTATTTCTATAGAAGATTTAGTCAAAATTTTATTTCTATAGAAAATTTTGTCAAAATTTTATTTCTATAGAAAATTTTGTGAAAATTTTATTTCTATAGAAGATTTAGTCAAAATTTTATTTCTATAGAAAATTTCGTCAAACTGAATTATATACGTATTTAATCGACTTTTTATACCCTAAACCACATAGTGGTTATTATACCCTAAACCATAAAGTGGTTAGGGTATAATAAGTTTGATCGGCCAAAAAATGTGCCTACCAGAAATATTGATTTTAGACCCCATAAAATATATACCGATCCACTCAGAATCACCTCCTTAGTCGATCTAGCGCTTGGTGTCCGTCCGTCCGTCCATGTATTTGTTGTTCACACACTGAAAAAACAGTGAACCCACCAGGAAAGATAACTTTCGATTAATTTTAGAAAATTTTGATTTTTTTTAGAAAATTTTAACTAAACAGTATTACAAGCGCAGGCATCACTCCGATATGGTAAAAATAAGTAAATATTTTTCGACAAATTCAAGAAAATTTATTAGACATAACTAAGTTTTTGCACTTGTTAAAGAAAATTTTGTAGTTTTAAGAGAAATCTTGGAGTTCCAAATTGCAAGAATGTCTTTAGTGCCATACGAAGTTCATGATGGACATTTTTGGTAAAATTTACAAATTTAAGGAAATAATGAACTATTTTGTGAGAAATACGAAATTAGGAAACCTTTATGCTTTATTTTTGTATAATTTTTTCCTGTGTTTTAGTTCATTTAACTAACGTACGCAAAAAATTATTTGAGTAAAGTAAACTTTTTCCAAACATAATGATTCTATGAACTAATATAAAGTTAAATTGGCTTTAGTGAAATAGAGAGTTCACTTTTTTTTGAGTGCAGGATTCCGGTCGCAATTATTAACCGATTTTGATGAAATTTGGTACAGGGAGTTTTTTGGGAACAAGGCGAACTCTATTGAATTTGGAAGAAATCGGATCAAATTTAGATATAGCTCCCATATATATGTATCGCCCGATTTCGACAAATGGCGTCACGTTGCGTTTGTTTTCAAACGAATCGTCACCAAATTTGGCAAAAAGTGATCTCTTTTATCGGTCTTCAAGTCTGCAAAATTTCATCGAAATCGGTTCAGATTTAGATATAGCTCCCATATATATGTAACGCCCGAATTTCCCAAATTTGTCCACAAAACCTTTATTAATCACCCGATCTTACTCAAACTTGGCTAAATATAATCTTCTATAGCACTAACTATATGTGCAAAAAATCATCGAAATCGGTTATTTATCAACCGATCTTACCCAAATTTGGCTAAATGTAGTCTTCTATAGCACTTACTATATGTGCAAAAATTCATCGAAATCGGTTCAGATTTAGATATAGCCCATATATATGTATAGCCCGATTATCCCAAATTTGGCCATAGAACCCTTATTTATTAACCGATCTTACTAAAAGTTGGCTAGATCCAGTCCTCTATAGTACTAACTATATGTGCAAAATTTCATCGAAATAGGTTCAGATGTAGATATAGCTCCCATATATGTATCACCCGATTTTGAAAAATTCGCCCCTAATAACCTTATGTTTGACCATACAGGCCTCATTTCTTAACTGATCGTACTCAAATCTTGCACAAGGTAACCTTTTGTGGTATTAATCAAACCCGCAAAATATTATGCAAATTGGTTCAGATTTAGATATAGCTTCCATATATATGCATCGCTCGATTTTCCCAAATTTGGCCATAGTACTCTTATTTATTATTTACTCTTGTTTATACTAACCGATCGTACTTATACGTCCTTGTAGCTCTTACATAAGAATATTGCTCGATTTTTGCAAAATTTGTATTTATTACCCACACTAATTTAACGATTTTCTCTTTTTTAATAATGGGCTTAATATTAGTGGCATACTAACTCCGTAGGTGCAATATCAACACAGCCAGTGTTGCTAGAAGTAGGGGAAATTCCCTATATATAGGGTTTTTCTAATATTTAGCGTCTTGTAGGGACGTAGGGCCACAATGTAGGACATTTTCACTCAACACAATTTGTAATAATTTTTACATTTTGGTGGCTCTAGGAAATTAGAAGCCGGCAAGGCTTGACCTTTAGCAATGTGTGGTAACACCAGTTACCACTCGTCCAAAAAAAATCTAACAAAATTTGAAGATTACCACAAATCTACCAAACAAATATTTCTACAGAAATTTTTGTCAAAACTTTATTTCTGTAGAAAATTTTGTCAACATTTTATTTCTATAGAAAATTTTGTCAAAATTGTATTTCTATAGAAAATTTTTTCAAAATATTATTTCTACAAAAAACTTTCTCGAAATTTTGTTTCCATGGAATTTTTTCTCAAAATTTTGTTTCTATAGAATTTAGTGTCAAAATTTTATTTCTATACAGAATTTGCTCACAAAAATTTGTTTATAGAAACTTTTTCCAAATTTTTATTTTTATAGAGATTTATCAAAAAAATTACTATTTTGGTTAGAATTCTACCAACTGTGGCAACCGTGGTGGTAATACAAATTTATATTCTAAGTTATATGTTATACGTTGCATATTCATGTTTTAGGATAATAAAGTACTTAGAACCATTTTTGTTTTGTAAAATTTTTTAAATTTAACGAAAAATATAGTAGGGAAAATTGTTTGGGAATGTATGGGAAAGTAGGGAACTTTTTTTGTCCTTGTAGGGTAAACCGAACATTTTCCCTGTCAACATTGACTATGAGCTATAGTCAGATTGGCACAAAGCACCCATAGACATGTACCCCTTAATTTTCTTAAATATGCAACTGCGGTCTATCTCCCAGACCTATATGTTACCCCACAAATGCTTATGATTACTGATTCTGTAATGGTGGTTTAGGGTATGATATAGTCGGCCCCGCCCGACTTTCTACTTTACTTACTTGTTTTAATTTAATATATACCACGTATGGACTTACATACAATTTAGAAGGTGGTGTAAGGAGGTTTTAAGATACCTTGCCATCGGCAAGCGTTACCGCAACTTAAGTAATTCGATTGTGGATGGCAATGTGTAGAAGAAGTTTCTACGCAATCCGTGGTGGAGGGTACATAAACTTCGGCCTGGCCGAACTCATTATGCGCGTTTCGTCAATATTTGTCGACATTTATGTCAATTTTATCGCTCATGTAAACACAACATTAGGAAAGTTTAACTTTTTACTTCTCATATTTTCTTGAACCATTCCAATATACTTTACCTTGCTAACTGATATGGAGTCATGACAAAAGATATATTCGCATATAACATTGTATTCAAGAATGAAGTGAATTACTTGGTAATTTTTTTTTCCTTCGCTCTCCCCATACACTTACGTGAAATGTGTGAAAAGTATTTTAAGATTAAAGGAAATTACAATGAGTTCGCACTTTTCTTTTGTTTCCTTGAATAACTGTGAAGGAGCACCTAGCGTACAAAAAAAAATAAAATAGGATATGTTTCTTCATTACGTGGACCAAACTACAATGTAATAACTTTGCCGATTATGCACGCAAAAAAAATATAAGTTCATCCATTCAAACGATATTCTAGCCATTCTCTGATTTAATTGAGAATTGCAGAGAACATGCGGTGAGATTACGAAATTAATATGGGGTACCTGATTTTTTAATATTTAGACATGGGGAATTGGACCAAAATTATCAAGGAATATTGAAGGGGGAGCCTAGACAATGATCCGCTACTTTATTTTTTAATATTTGGGTGGGGAGGAAAAATAAAAGGGCACAGGCAGACCTCCTGGCAGTACATCCAGTGAAACAATTAGGCTTTTTTTTCTTGAAATTGGGGGGTGGTTAAGAAATTAATATGGGGTACCTGATTTTGTGCTATTTAGTCGGAAAAACGGGGCCTCCCATGCACCGTTGCCAAAGCCAGTAGAATTCTACCAAAAACGGTAGATATTTTACTGTTTGGTAGATTGGTAGAATTGTTGATGTTTTGGTAGATTTTGCAAAATATTCCTCTCCAACTAAGAGGTACTTCATAAATTTTATATAGAAATAAATTTTTTTCACAAATTTCTTTAGAAATAAAATTTTATACAGAAATAAAATTTTTCAAAAAATTTTATATACACTGAAAAAAATATATTAAAGATTATGCAACCTAAATTTTAGGATGCGCAATTTACGAAATATTAAGGACAAATTTCTTTAAAATAATGACATTTAAATTAAAACAAAGTTTATAATTTGTCAAAAATATTTTTCATTAAATTTAGGACACAAATTTTGTAAATTTGCATCCCTCCGTTAAAGTCGCATGTCTTTGAGCTAAGGAAAATGTTCCTTAAATTAAAGAAACACATTTTTATACCCACCACCATAGAAAGTTGACGGGGGTATAATAAGTTTGTCATTCCGTTTGTACCACATCGAAATATCGATTTCCGACTATATAAAGTATATATATTCTTGATCAGGGAGAAATTCTAAGATGATATAACCATGTCTGTCTATCTGTTGTAATCAGATTACAGTCTTCAACAATGAAGCAATAGTGCTGAAATTTTGCACAAACTTGGATTTTGTCTGCAGGCAGGTCAAGTTCGAAGATGGGCTATATCGGTCCAGGTTTTGATATAGTCCCCATACAAACCGACCTCCCGATTTGGGGTCTTTGGCTTATAGAGGTATTAGGACCATAAAGAGGTGTGCCGAAAATGGTGAGTATAGGTCCATGTTTTGGTATAGCCCCCATATAGACCGATTTCCCGTTTTACTTCTTGGGCTTCTAGAATCCGAAGTTTTTATCCAATTTACCTGAATTTGGAAATCTAGAGGTATTTTATAACCATAAAGTGGTGTGCCAAAAATGGTGAGGAGCATCAGTCCATGTTTTGGTATGGTCCCCATATAAACCGACCTCCCGATTTAACTCCTTGGGTTTCTAGAAACCGTAGTTTTTATCCCATTTGCCTGAAATTGTAAATATTTTGGTATTTTAGGCTCATGAAAACGTGTATCGGAATTAGTTTTTATGGTCCATTTGGTAATGCCTCCATATAGACCGATTTCACTTCTTGAGGGTATAGAAGGCGCACTGATCATGAAAATTGCTTAAAACTCAATGTAAAATTTCGAGATTTTACTGCTCGGGTGAAAATCTACAGATGTTAATGGTTCCTCTAAAACTCAAACAAAAATGGTTCTTATAAATCCAGAATCTGATATAGTCGTCATAGGTAAAATTTTTTAATTTATCTTCGGGAAGTGTACTGCTTGAACTGCTCTGCTTGATCTGTCCTCAAACCCTACTGAAATTTCAAAGGAAACCATTTGATTCATGGTGGTGGGTATTTAAGATTCCGCCCGGCCGAACTTACTGCTGTATATACTTGTTGATTTAAAGAAATCGTTCTTAAATTGACTGAAATATTGAATCGTTAGATTTAAAATAAAAAACTTCAAATATAGGCTAAGACTTATTTTAAGGATTTAGCATCTTTGGTTTAAAGTTTTTTTTTTTTGGAATTAAGAAAACATTTTTAATTTGAGGTATCCGCTATAATTTGGATTTTTAAACTGGCATTTGTTTATACGTGAATAACTATATTAATATACCCCGAAAACAAAATGAAAATTCAATAAAAGAGATCTGAATCCTAATTTAAATTTTATTATACCCTCCATCATAGGATGGGGGTACATTAACTTTGTCATTCCGTTTGTAACACATCGAACTATTGCTCTAAGTCTCCATAAAGTATATATATTCTGGGTCGTGGTGAAATTCTGAGTTGATCTGAGCATGTCAGGCCGTCCGTCCGTCTGTTGAAATCACGCTAACTTCCGAACGAAACCAGCTATTGACTTGAAACTTGACACAAGTAGTTGTTATTGATGTAGGTCGGACGGTATTGCAATATCGGTCCACTTTTACGTATAGCCCCCATATAAACGGACTCCCAAATTTGGCTTCGGGATCCTCTAAGAGAAGCAAATTTCATCCGATCCGGCTGTAATTTGGTACATGGTGTTAGTATATGGTCTCTAACAACCATGCATAAATTGGTCCACATCGGTCCATAATTATATATAGCCCCCATATAAACCGATCCAGCGAATTGGCTTGCGGAACCTCTAAGGGAAGCAAATTTCATCCGATCCGGCTGAAATTTGGCACATGCTGCAAGCATTGGTCTCTAATGACCATGCAAAAATTGGTCCACATCGGTCCATAATTATATATATTGCCCCCATATAAACCGATCCCCAGATTTGGCTTGCGGAGCCTCTAAGAGAAGAAAATTTCATCCGATCCGGCTGAAATTTGGTACATGGTGTTAGTATATGGTCTCTAACAACCATGCAAAAATTGGTCCACATCGGTCCATAATTATACAGAGCCCCCATATAAACCGATCCCCCGATTTGGCTTGCGGAGCCTCTAAGAGAAGAAAATTTCATCCGATCCGGCTGAAATTTGGTACATGGTGTTAGTATATGGTCTCTAACAACCTTGCAAAAATTTGTCCACATCGGTCAATATAAATATAACCCGATCCCCAGATTTGACCTCCGGAACCCTTTGGAAGAGCAAAATTCATCTGATTCGGTTGAAATTTGGTACGTGATGTGAGTATATGGTATCCACCATCCATGCAGGAATTGGTTCATATCAGTCCATAATTATATATATCCCCCATATAAACCGATGCCCAGATTTGACCTCCGGTGCATTTTGGGAGAAGCAAAATTCATCCGATCTGGTTGAAATTGGGTACGTGGTAGTAGTATATGATATTTAACAACCATGCCAAAAGTGGTCCACATCGGTCCATAATTATATATAGCCCCCATATAAACCGATCCCCAGATTTGGCTTGCGGAGCCTTTAAGAGAAGAAGATTTCATCCGATCCGGCTGAAATTTGGTACATGGTGTTAGTATATGGTCTCTACTTACCATGCAAAAGTTGGTCCACATCGGTCCATAATTATAGATAGCCACCATATAAACCGATCCCCAGATTTGACCTCCAGAGCCCCTTGGAAGAGCAAAATTCTTCCCATTCGGTTGAAATTTGGTACGTGATGTTAGTATATGGCATCCAACAACCATGCAGGAATTGGTTCCTATCAGCCCATAATTATATATAGCTCCCATATAAACCGAACCCCTAGATTTGACCTCCGGTGCCTTTTGGAGAAGCAAAATTCATCCGATCTGGTTGAAATTTGGTACGTGGTGGTAGTATATGATATTTAACAACCATGCCAAAAGTGGTCCATATCAGTCCATAATCATATATAGCCCCCATATAAACCGATCCCGAGATTTGGTTTTGGAGCCTCTTGGAGGGGCAAATTTCATCCGAGTCAGTTGAAATTTGGTACATTGTGCTAGTATATGGCCGTTAACAACCATGCCTAACTAGGTCCATATCGGTCTATAGTTATATATAGCCCTCAGATAAATCGATCCCCAATCACATAAAAATGGGTCCATATCAAGTTCATAATTGTAGCCCCAATATAAGCGACCCCATATTTCAATTCTGGCTCTCTACGTATCATGCAAAAAGTCCATATTGATTCGTAATTATTTGTAGACTTACCTATACATAACTTTTTTGTCTAATATATATATCACGTATTGACTAACTCATAATTTAGAAAACGATGTTAAGAAGTTTTAAGATACCACAACCCAAGTAATTCGATTGTGGATGACAGTCTTTCGTAGAAGTTTCTATGCAATCGATGGTGGAGGGTACATAAGATTCGGCCTGGCTGAACTTAGGACCGTATATACTTGTTTTTTTATTATTTTATGAGAACTATTTACTCTTATTGCTTTTTCTTTTTTTTTTTTGAAAATGTGTAATTGTATTGGTACTCCCTTTCTATCACATTGAACAATAAATAAATTCTTCCTTTATTTATATCCATTTTTCACTTTGATGTTGCATTTTTTTTTTTCGATTTACACTTGCTGAATTTCATTTGCCATAATTAAACAGATTGCATTGACATGATGGGAGCTATATACACACACACACACACGAGAGAGGCCATAAAATGTTGGCGCAATGGTTTCCTGGGTATAACAGGCCTTTCCACACACAAAAGCGGATCGAGCGTTTCTTGTGCATGGGTGATTGATTCAATGAGTGGGCGTTTTCGTACAAATGTAAAAGTGTGAAATGGTATGCGGTATCTGCCCATCAGTCTGTCTTTCTGAGTGAACACTGGAGTATGTCTTCAGTCGCACTTGCATTTGTGTTTTTAGCACCCAATGTAATTAATGCAAAAGGAAGTGGCAATTATTTTTGTGAAACGCAACAAATGTATGCTTTTGAATTTTCGCGCGACAACAATAACAAAAACTTGTTTCCAGACAAAAATAAAAAACATATATTTTATAATTGATGAATTTCACAAGTTTTTTGCGGAGCTTAATGATTGTTAAATATTTTTGGAATATTATCGCTTAAGTATGTTGCATTTTGATGAAAGGCATAGTAAAAGAATCAGTAAATTGTTCATAAAATGTTTAATAATCCTTACGAAGCCAAGTATATGCCAGAGATGGTTGCGTACACTGAGTATTTTAATAAACTGCAATGAAATCACTTTCAAATGGGTACAAATAAATTGCTTCCAACTTTTAATAAATTATCGAATTAGTTTTTTCGTTAATCTTTTGTGACAATACAATTAGATTTTCCTCTCAAAATTACGTATGAAAACCGGTTGAAACGGTCATATCGGTTATTCGTTACAAACAACCCCGTCCACTGGTTTTGCAAAAAATTCCGGTTGTTTTCAAACCGAGAAAAACCAGATTTCAAAAGCCGATTTTTGTGATCACTCTAAAAAGAATCAATGTTTATCACAAAAGTATATACTTCTCATCCAAACAAACTTCCTTACAGCGAAAAGCAAATGGGAAACGACATTTGTTTGTCTAAAATTTCGTTTGTGTGGAAAGAATTATTTTTTTGCATGCAGTTTCAATAATAAACCAAAATTTTCAAAACTCTAGCTACTCAATCAATGACGCAACGAAAACTTGGAGGGATATTGTCCACCAAGCAAATAAATAAGAGACAATAATAAATACACTGAAAAAATACCGTAGTTAAACTAACCCTGAATTTAACTTAGTTTTAGTGTAAAAAATGATTTGTTTTTCGAAATTTACCAGGGTCCAATGAAATTTTCCTTTTGTTAAGTATGTCTCAAACATTTTATAAGCTCAACGTGAGTATACATTTTAATGACCGTACGCATAAGTTCAATATGAACTAAAGCAGATAAAAATTTTCGTACGATTCCCAAAAATAGTAAGAATGAACTACTGTGTGGTTAAAATGGACATGACTTGGTGATTTTTTTCTCTTTATTTTAAGTTAATTTTTTCTTCTAGAAGAGGATGTAATTTTGTGAGCTGTACTTAATAAGTAAACCAGGGTATTAAATTTTCCTGGTTTCAATAACGTTTTGTGGAAAATTCAAACTGTGGAGTACAATTTTCCCACAGAGTAGTTCATTCTTCCTATCAAACAGTTCACTTTTTTCTGTGTACGGAGTCATACTAAAGCAAAACAAGTATATACGGCCGTTTGGCCAGGCCGAATCTTATGTACCCTCTACCATGGATTGCATAGAAACTTATACTAAAGACTGTCATCCATAATCGAATTACATGGGTTGCGGTAACACTTGCCGATGGCAAGGTTCTTAAAACTTCCTAACACCGTCTTCTCAATTGTAAGTTAGTCCATACATGGTATATACTAACCTAAAAAAAAGGCCGATTAAATACGTATATAATTCAGTTTGACAAAATTTTCTATAGAAATAAAATTTTGACAAAATTTTCTATAGCAATAAAATTTTGACAAAATTTTCTACAGGAATAAAATTTTTACAAAATTTTCTATAGCAATAAAATATTGAAAAGTTTTGTGTAGAAATAAAATTTGGAAAATTTTCTATAGAAATAAAATAGTTACAAACTTTTCTACAGAAATAAAATTTTTACAAAATTTTCTATAGCAATAAAATTTTGAAAAAATTTTCTGTTGAAATAAAATTTTGCCAAAAATTATAAATAAAATTTTGACAAAACGTTCTATAGAAATAAAATTTTGACAAAATTTTCTGTAGAAATAAAATTTGGCAAAATTTTCTGTAGAAACAAAATTTTGACAAAATTTTCTACAGAAATAAAATTTTTAAAAAAAATTCTGTTGAAATAAAATTTTGACAAAATTTTCTGTAGAAATAAAATTTGGCAAAATTTTCTATAGAAATAAAATTTTGACAAAATTTTCTACAGAAATAAAATTTTTACAAAATTTTCTATAGCAATAAAATTTTGAAAAAATTTGCTACAGAAATAAAATTTTTACAAAATTTTCTGTAGCAATAAAATTTTGAAAAAAATTTCTGTTTAAATAAATTTTTGACAACATTTTCTGAAGAAATAAAATCTTGACAAATTTTTCTATAGAAATAAAATTTTGACAAAACGTTCTATAGAAATAAAATCTTGACGAAATTTAGTATAGTAATAAAATGTTGACAAAATTTTCTATAGTAATAAAATGTTGACAAAATTTTCTATAGAAATAAAATTTGTTTTGTTTTGTTATTGTTGGTTTTGTTCTTTAAGCATTGTTGTCGTTTTTTATTTCAGCTTATAAGCTGAAATAAAAAACGACAACAATACTTAAAGAACAAAACCAACAATAACAAAACAAAACAAATGGAAAAAGAAGAGGAGGCACGCTCAAAATAAACCCAGCCATGTGAATTCAAATCGATGATTTGACAGTGGCATAGGAAAAGAGATATGTTTGTTTCGAATTTATTTCGGCATAAGCCGGCTATCAATGTAAAACCTTTTTTCGGAGGGTTCAAGTGTGGTTTTTGTTGGGTTTAATAAACTGCCTGAATTTACTCTGATAATTGGTTGATAGTTTTGCTGCAAGTAGAGGATGCTGATGAGGAATGTGGTAATTCCGAAACGTGCGTCCATCCAACCATCTTGCAGTCTATAGGGCTTTGCCCAAATAAATTTGACAAACATTCTTTTCCTCTGTTGGTTAAGCTACTCTTGTAGTTTAGTCAATGTATGGTTTTAAGCTGAAATAAAAAACGACAAATAAAATTTTGGTAGATTGTTTTTGGGGATCGGCTATATATAACTATGAGTAGTGTTTTTCAGGCTATACGAAAGGTGGCCAATTGGTTGAGAAATAATGTTGCAACAAATGTTGGCATAAATAAATACTCAGACAGTCAACTTGCAATAAAATCCTTGGACTCTGTGTTCTTTAACTCGAAAACGGCCATTGACTGCCACAAATCTCTCAACGAGATGGCTGAGCAGCACAATATTCACCTAATATGGGTGCCTGGTCATAGGAACATAACGGGGAACTGCGAAGCGGATGAGCTAGCAAGGCTAGGAACTACCTAACATATTCAAGGGGAAGTAGAATCTGTTGGTATGTCTCTGCTTACCCGCAAGCTCTTACTGCGTGAGATTCTGTTAATGTGTTTGGAACAATCTGGTTGGTTCAACAAAAGAAAATAATAGAGAAGGTTCAGTGGCTAAATCTAGAAGTGTCCATATGTAATAGGTACTTTTATTTAATGTGGTATCATAACGGACTGAATAGTCTAAGTGAGCCTGAAACTTAATCGGGCTGCCACTTTAATCTAACCTAACCTAACCATGAGCTGTCATGATGCGGAGGAAACGGAATCAATTAAACACCTCTTGTGTGAGTGTCCTGAGTGGGCTGATTTCTTGATTGCAAAACTCTATTAATTTTTTAATGAATTCAATGAAAAATTTAATGATCTTGATTGAAAAAAAAAATAATTTTTTAATTAATTCAATCAATAATTGAATTGGTGTTAATTGCAAAAATCAATACATTTTTCCAACTAATCGAGTATTGCCATAGACATTGATAACATTTTTTAATTAAATTGTTAATAGGAACAATTAATAAAAAAACAAATTTTTATACCCTCCATCATAGGATGGGGGTATATTAACTTTGTCATTCCGTTTGTAACACATCGAAATATTGCTGTAAGACCCCATAAAGTATATATATTCTGGGTCGTGGTGAAATTCTGAGTCGATCTAAGCATGTCCGTCCGTCCGTCCGTCTGTTGAAATCACGCTAACTTCCGAACGAAACAAGCTATCGACTTGAAACTTGGCACAAGTAGTTATTATCGATGTAGGTCGGACGGTATTGAAAATGGGCCATATCGGTCCACTTTTACGTATAGCCCCCATATAAAGGGACCCTCAGATTTGGCTTGTGGAGCCTCTAACAGAAGCATATTTCATTCGATCCGGCTGAAATTTGGTACATGATGTTGGTATATGGTTTTTAACAACCATGCGAAAATTGGTCCACATCGGTCCATAATTATATATAGCCCCCATATAAACCGATCCCCAGATTTGGCTTGCGGAGCCTAAAAGAGAAGCAAATTTCATCCGATCCTGCTGAAATTTGGTACATGGTGTTGGTATATGATCTCTAACAACCATGCAAAAATTGGTCCACATCGGCCCATAATTATATATCCCCCTTATAAACCGATCCCCAGATTTGGCTTGCGGAGCCTAAAAGAGAAGCAAATTTCATCCGATCCTGCTGAAATTTGGTACATGGTGTTGGTATATGGTCTCTAACAATCATGCAAAAATTGGTCCACGTCGGTTCATAATTATATATAGCCCCCATATAAACCGATCCCCAGATTTGGCTTGCGAAGTCTCCAAGAGAAGCAAATTTCATCAAAGCCGGTTGTAATTTGGTACATGTTGTTAGTATGTGATCTTTAACAACCGTGCCAGAATTGGTCCATATCGGTCCATAATTATATATAGCCCCCATATAAAACGTTCTCCAGATTTGACCTCCGGAGCCTCTTGGAGGAGCAAAATTCATCCAATCCGGTTCAAATTAGGAACGTGGTGTTAGTATATGGTTCCTAACAACCATACCAAAATTGGTTCAATCACACAAAAATTGGTCCATATCGGTTCATAATCATGGTTGCCACTAGAGCCAAAAATAATCTACCAAAATTTTATTTCTAGAGAAAATTTTGTTAAAATTTTATTCGTTTCATAATAAAATTTTCATCATTTTCAAAATTTTATTTCTATAGAAAATTTTGTCAAAATTTTATTTCTATAGGAAATTTTGTTCAAATTTTATTCGGTTCATAAGCATGGTTGCCACTCGAGCCACAAATAATCTACCACGATGTTATTTCTATAGAAAATTTTGTTAAAATTTTATTTCTGTAGAAATTTTTGTCAAAATTTTCTTTCTATAGAATATTTTGTGAAAACTTTATTTGTAAATTTAAACCGATTTCGATTTACCAAGCATTATTAGAATGCCAATTCTATCCTCTGTGCAAAATTTTACGAAGATCGGTAGTAAACTTTGGATGTACGGTATTTCAAGAAGGGTATTTGGAAGTACGGTATTTCAAGAAAATCGGTTGATAAACACGCTAACTATGACCACATCGGGGATAAATATATATGGCAGCAATATCTAAATCTGAACCGATTTTTTCCAAAACCAATAGCGATTGTCTCTGTCCCAAGAAACGGCCCTATGCCAAATTTGAGGACGATCGGACTTAAATTGCGAGTTGTACTTTGTGCACAAAATTACATATACAGACAGACGGACGGACAGGCAGACAGACAGACGGACGGACAGGCAGACAGACAGAGAGACGGACATCGCCAAATCGACTCAGAATTTAATTCTAAGCCGATCTGTATACTAAAAGATGGGTCTATGACCACTATTTCTTGGCGTTACATACAAATTCACAAACTTATTATACCCTGTACCACAGTAGTGGTGAAGGGTATAAATATGGGAAACATTTAAATCTGAAGCAATTTTAAGGAAACTTCGCAAAAGTTTATTTATGATTTAACGCTCGATATATATGTATTAGAAGTTTAGGAAAATTAGAGTAATTTTTACAACTTTTCGACTAAGCAGTTGCGATTTAACAAGGAAAATGTTGGTATTTTGACCATTTTTTTCGAAATCAGAAAAACATATATATATATATATATATATATATATATATATATATATATATATATATATATATATATATATATATATATATATATATATATATATATATATATATATATATATATATATATATATATATATATATATATATATATATATATATATATATATATATATATATATATATATATATATATATATATATATATATATATATATATATCTAAATCTGAACCGATTTCAATCAAATTTGGCACATATGACTATACTACTAATTGTACAAAAAATTTGAACCAAATTGGACAAAAACTCCGGCTTCTAGGACTATATTAGTCTATATCGGGCGAAATATATATGGGAGCTATATCTAAATCTGAACCGATTTCTATCAAATTTTGCATACTTGACTACACGACTAAGTGTTATGTTGTATAAAATTTCAAGCAAATCGGTATAAAACTCTGGCTGCTGGGTCCATATTAGTGCATATCGGGTAAAAGATATATATGGGAGCTATATCTTAATCTGAACCGATTTCTTCCAAAATCAATAGGGTTCTATTCTGACCCAAATTAGGAACATGTGCCAAATTTGAAGGCGATTGGACTAAATTGCGACCTAGACTTTGATCACAAAAATGTGTTCACAGACAGACGGACGGACGGACGGACAGACGGACATGGTTATATCGACTCAGGGATCCACCCTGAGCATTATTGCCAAAGACACCATGTGCTGATTAAACAACTAATTGTATCAATAAATTTTTTATCCAAAATTAATACAAAACTCAATCATTTTCCAACTGACTTATTGTTCCGAGTTTGATTAAACAGTTAATTGTATCAAAATATATTATACCCTCCACCATAGGATGGGGGGTATATTAAATTTGTCATTTCGTTTGTAACAAATCGAAATATTGCTCTAAGACCCCATAAAGTATATATATTCTGGGTCGTGGTGAAATTCTGAGTCGATCTAAGCTGAGTCGATCTAAGCTGATGAACTCACTCTAACTTCCGAACGAAACAAGCTATCGACTTGAAACTTGGCATAAGTAGTTGTTATTGATGTAGGTCAGATGGTATTGCAAATGGCCCATATCGGACCACTTTTACGTATAGCCCCCATATAAACCGACGCTCAGATTTAGCTTGCGGAGCCACTTGAAAGAGCAAATTTTATCCGATCCTGCTGAAATTTGGTACATGGTGTTAGTATATGGTCTTTAACAACCATGCAAAAACTGGTCCACATCGGTCCATAATTATATATAGCCCCCATATAAACCGATCCCCCGATTTGGCCTCCGGAGCCTCATGGATGAGCAAAATTCATCCGATTCAGTTGAAATTTTGTACGTGGTGTTAGTATATTGTCTTTAACAACAATGCAGGAATTGATTCATATCGGTCCATATTTATATATAGTCCCCATATAAACCGATCCCCAGATTTGGCTTTCGGAGCCTCTATGGTATCTAACAACTATGCAAAAATTGGTCCACATCGGTCCATAATTATATGTAGCCCCCATATAAACCGATCCCCAGATTTGACCTCAGGAGCTCTTGGAAGAGCAAAATTTATCCGATCCGGTTGAAATTTTGGTACGTGGTGAAATTTGGTATATTGCGCTATTATATGGCCGTTAACAACCATGCCAAAATTGGTCCATATCGGTCTATATTTATATATAGCCGATCCCCAAAAATAATATACCAAAATTTTATTTCTATAGAAAATTTTGACAAAATTTTATTACTATTCCAAATGTTTTCCAATTGATAATTGTTGAAAGTGTTGTCAAGATTTTATTTCTATAGAACATTTTGTCAAAATTTTATTTCTATAGAAAATTTTGTACAATTTTTATTACTATACAAAATTTTGTCAAGATTTTATTTCTATAGAAAATTTTGTTCCTATAGAAAATTTTGTCAAATTTTTATTTCTGTACAAAATTTTATCAAAATTTTATTTCCATAGAAAATTTTTTATTCGGCTTTTTTTTTGTTTAATTATAACCCTTGTGGACTAACTTAGAATTTAGAAGAAGGTGTTAAGAAGTTTTAAGATACCTTGTTCATCGGCAAGTGTTACCGCAACCCAAGTAATTCGATTGTGGATGCCAGTCTTTAGTACAAGTTTCTACGCAGTCCATGGTGGAGGGTACATAAGATTCGAACTGGCCGAAGTTACGGTCGTATATACTTGTTTTTAATTGAAAAACTTTTCAATTTCAATAAACTTTTTAATTAAAAATATTTTGGTGATATTTTTTCTGTGTATTGAATATTGATCTGAAATGGAACATTTGCATGGTTCCGATCTACATCAATAACAAAGACATGTGTCAAATTTCAATCCGATATCATGAATCGCTCGGAAGTTGGCGTAATGTCAACAGTCGAACGGACACTAGATCGATTCAAAATTTCACCAAAACCAAGAATATATGTACTTTATGGCGTTTGAGACCAATATTTCGATGCCTAACTCATGAAATGTCACCACCATTGTAGCACTGCTACTTTAGTTGTTTCCAAATTAATAATTCGAAATTTCAGTTGGTGGTTGCTAAGTTGCCTCATTATGAGATTTACGTTCGATATATGCGTTTGGACAATTTAAGAAGGCCATGATTTTTTCTTTGAAACATTTTTGGAAATTTCAACTTGCTTTTAATTCATACCAAATAATTTTAGAAAACTAGGCAGGCCATGATTTTCTTAAAAATCAGTTTTTCTTTCATTATGCCAACTACTAATTTAAAATACTTTCTTGAATATATTTGGTTCTTGCCTTGAGAATTTTGTTTCTAACCATAGCAAGCTTTGGATTTTGGTTTGGAGAATTTTGGTGGTGAGAAAATAATATGAGGAAAAGAAAAAAAAAAGAAATTTGAAACTTGTATAGTTCGGTCGCTTTTGTGTGATAATAGACTCTGTAACAAAAGTAAAAATTTTATAAATTATAGAGAGCTTGGTGACCGCGAGTGATTGATTATATAAACAACTATTGAGGAACTTATTCTGTGAAATCATCGATAATATTATTTCCTGCCGTTTTGAATTAGTTCTAATATTCTGGACTAGAAAACTCCATTTGGGTTTCCCAATTTTGTCTTGCTGACCATTAAGGCAGAGAAAGCTGATGATTTTCGTTCGATATATTGCCAGTTTTCAAGAATACAACGAATAAGAAGGACTATCACAAATTTTGGATTTTCAATATCCTTGTGGGGAGATAGTTTCTCAAGAACGCTGCAAAGGATTTTATGTGAAACATCTTTTGATTCCCGGCTATTGGGCAGATAGTGGTGAGGATTCCTAATCAGTTGGTTTCTGGAAACCCCAGATTTTTTGAATATCAAGATATTTCATCTACATTGCGAGAACATTTAATTACCAAGGATACGTTATCATATAGAGGGATTTATTTCATTAATTGCATAAGAGAAATAGGAAAAATTATTTCATTAACAAAACTTTACGAAGACGTTTGTCTCCATGTGAGAATTCCTAGAAAAATTTTATTTGTTTTTTTTCATAAAAATACATTTTTTTTTTATTTCTGAATTATTTCAGTTAAATACATTATAACTTTTCTTTATCGATATAATTAACAATTTTTTTTACGTTTTAAATTTATTTGAGTCAATTTTCATTTAAGATTTTATTTGATTTATAAATGTTAATGTATACCTAAAAATTAGAATTCACTTCACTTATCCACTAATCAGATAATTTTTTTTATAAAAATTTACCTTTCTCGTGAGCTATGCAATTTTGAAATATATATAATATAGATTTTATACCCTTTAAAAAAAAAAAAAAAAAAAACAATAGATCCGAAGTCATCAGGCCTGGAGACAACTAAGGATTAATTTGGTGAGTCAACATTTATTTATTTCATTTTTGTATATGCTCAAAATTACACTTTAATATTTAAAGATTTTACTATATCACACCTATAAAATGTTAGCCAGATTTTAATTATATACGATTAATTTTGTTCTAATTCAAAAATCAATTTTATCTTTCGGTCAAATTTAAAACATTTCTCCTAAGTCATTTTTAGTACGTTTAGTAACTTTTATTAATAAATTTTATTTAGTCAGGATTTTTCTTGCAATATTTGTTACCCTATATTTATGTAAATATAATCTATTGAAATGAATTTCTAAGTTTTAGTTTTCCTTACGAAAGGTGAAAAACTCATTGTAGAAGATGGCAATGCAGGTCAACATACAAATGTTGACATGGTTGAGTGGGAGGTTTAAGAATAGGCGGCAAGTCGACATCTAATGCAGCCCTTTTAAACAAACATCATTCAAAATTTTTAGTTTCTATTTTTCTCTAATATCCCTTCTTTGCTCATCTGTGTCCTATCAAAAGAGCTACCTTATTTTACTTATATGATAATGATTCCGTGTCTGCTTCTAAAGAGCAAGAACCGCCCAAGACTGAGCACGGCCGGCGGCAAGGAGGTAGCCAATCTCGGAGGAAGCAGGGCCCGTGAAGGTGGATCGTTACACCATTCTATACTGGAGGGTATACATATGTTAGCGAGCTTTTGTATGTTTTGGTTGTCCACCAGTATACAACGTCTACGATGTCTTCCATTTTCCACTCAATAACAAAGTTTGCACTTTTCGTCACCAAAAAAATTGAAGGTGCCTAAGGTACAGATTTCATTATAACCAAATGACCAAGCGAAATTTCCACGAAACTCCAACCGCCACAAAACCTCACAGAGGTTTTTTGTCCTTATTATGACTATACATGACATGTGAAGAAGAGAGAACAAATATTAATTTAATTCCACTTTCGAATGATGTCATTCGCACTTCGCCTTCTCCAAATGTACATGCATTTATGAAAATATCACCGCTTGTTGTGATATTCGCATAATAATTCATATCTTTAATGAATCACTTTGTTTGTTAGCATAAAAGATCAGGTCGATTTTGGCGAACGAATTGAAATGGTGATGCATTTTTTGATCATTTTCATAAATATCTCATTTCACATATATCTTAGATGTATATAGTGTCGCTGATATGCAATGCAACAAAGTAATTATATATCCTAAACCACATAGTCGATCTAGCTGTTGGCGTCCGCCCGTCTGTCCATGTATTAGTTGTTCGCAAAATTCCGGTCGCAATTATTAACCGTTTTTGTTAACAATTGGAACATAGTGTTTTTTTTTCGGAACAAGAACGGATGTTATTCAATTTGGGGAAAAAATCGGATCAAATTTAGATATAAAGTCCTATATATACGTATCGCCCGATTTCAATATATGGGTCCGACTGTTGAAATCAACTTCCGAACGAGACTAGCTATCGACTTAAAATTTTACACAAGTAGTTGTTATTGATGTTTTGCATATGGATCATATCGGCCGGAGCCTTTTGGGGAAGCGAAATTCATCCGATCCGAAATTTGGTACGTGATGTTAGTCTAGAACTCTAACACAAATACAAAAATTGGTCCATATCGACCAATAATTACACTAGTTTATAAAATATTTTTTTTTTCATGTACATTTGATGAGATGTAACTTTTCTTATGTATTTTGACCACAACAATGCCATTCGGCCACACAAAAATGCATAAGAAAAGTCACTTCTAATCAAATTTTACATTTCCAGTGTAAACTACATTGAAAACAAGTATGTACGGCCGTAAGTTCGGCCAGGCCGAAGCTTATGTACCCTCCATCATGGATTGCGTAGAGACTTCTTCTAAACACTGCCATCCACAATCGAATTACTTGAGTTGCGGTAACGCTTGCCGATGGCAAGGTACCTTAAACCCTCCTAACACCGTCTTCTAAATTGTACACGCAGAGAAGGAATATGATCACCTCAAACATGTTTCAAGAGCAAAATGTTATTTTTGTGTGGTGACCATGTAACATGTTTGTCACTAAAATGTTATTTTCTCGTCAAATATAACCTGCTTGTCGAAATCAAAAACATGATTTCCGAGAAAACAACATGGTTGCGAAAACCATTTTACATGGTCACCACCCAAAAATAACATTTTGCTCTTAAAACATGTTTGAGGTGATCATATTCCTTCTCTGGGTGTATGTAAGTCCATACGTGGTATATATTAAATCAAAAAAAAGATCGATCCAATACGTATATAATTCAGTTTGACAAAGTAGATATAAAATTTTGACAAAATTTTCTACAGAAATAAAATTTTAACAAAATTTTCTATAGAAATAAAATTTTCACAAAATTTTCTATAGAAATAAAAATTTTCACAAAATTTTCTATAGAAAGAAAATTTTGACAAAAATGTCTACAGAAATAAAATTTTAACAAAATTTTCTATAGAAATAAACTTTTGACAAATTTTTCTATAAAAATAAAATCTTGGTAGATTATTTTTGGCTCGAGTGGCAACCATAATTATGAACCGGATAAAATTTGAACAAAATTTTCTATAGAAATAAAATTTTGACAATGATGAAAATTTTATTATGAACCGAATAAAATTTTACCAAAATTTTCTCTAGAAATAAAATTTTGACAAAATTTTCTATAGAAATTTTGGTAGATTATTTTTGGCTCAGTTGCAAACATGATTATGAACCGATATGGACCAATTTTTGTGTGATTGGACCAATTTTGGTATGTTTGTTAGCGACCATATACTAATACCACGTTCCTAATTTGAACCGGATCGGATGAATTGTGCTCCTCCAAGAGGCTCCGGAGGTCAAATCTGGGGAACGTTTTATATGGGGGCTATATATAATTATGGACCGATATGGACCAATTTTTGCACGGTTGCTAGAGACCATATACCAATACCATGTACCAAATTTCAGCCGGATCGGATGAAATTTGCTTCTCTTAGAGGCTCCGCAGCCCAAATCTGGGGATCGGTTTATATGTGCGCTATATATAATTATGGACCGATGTGGACCAATTTTTGCACGGTTTCTAGAGACCATATACCAATACCATGTACCAAATTTCAGCCGGATCGGATGCAATTTGCTTCTCTTTGATGCTTCGCAAGCCAAATGTGGAGATCGGTTTATATAGGGGCTATATATAATTATGGACCTATGTGGACCACTTTTTGCATGATTGTTAGAGACCATATACCAACACCATGTACCAAATTTCAGCCGGATCGGATGACATATGCTTCTCTTAGAGGCTCCACAAGCCAAATCTGGGGATCGGTTTATATGGGGGCTATATATAATTAAGGACCGATATGGACCAATTTTTGCATGGTTGTTAGAGACCATATACCAACATCATGTACCAAATTTCAGCCGAATCGGATGAAATTTACTTCTCTTTGAGGCTCCGCAAGCCAAATCTGAGGGTTGGGTTTATATGGGGGCTATATATAATTATGGACCGATGTGGACCAATTTTTGCATGATTGTTAGAGACCATATACCAACATCACGTACCAAATTTAAGCCGGATCGGATGAAACATGCTTCTGTTAGAGGCTCCACAAGCCAAATCTGAGGGTCCCTTTATATGGGGGCTATACGTAAAAGTGGACCGCTATGGCCCATTTTCAATACCATCCGACCTACATCGATAACAACTACTTGTGCCAAGTTTCAAGTCGATAGCTTGTTTCGTTCGGAAGTTAGCGTGATTTCAACAGACGGACGGACGGACGGACGGACGGACGGACGGACATGCTTAGATCGACTCAGAATTTCACCACGACCCAGAATATATATACTTTATGGGGTCTTAGAGCAATATTTCGATGTGTTACAAACGGAATGACAAAGTTAATATACCCCCATCCTATGATGGAGGGTATAAAAATATTGTCGTGAGGCCAAAGATTTCATGTCCTTAAAATACGAATGTAAATTTTGTTTAGCGTAGAAGACGCATTTCTCTAATATAAAGTTTTTTTCCTTGTCCAGAGTCGATAAACTTTTCAATGAAGTCGTATTATCCTTATAATTAAGTGATTTGATTTAAAAATGGGTATCATAAAATGAAAGAAAAAATGTTTGGACTAAGGTCAACTTGACTTTAATAATTCAGAAAAATTCTTTAAATTTAATGCAATTGTCTTTAAATTTGTTGCATTTTTGCATCTTGATTACAAAGCAAAAAATCGTCCAAATATAGGACATGTTTTTCAACACTTTATTTTAAAGAAGTTTAAAGAAGTTACTGGAAGTCGAATCCTAATTTGGAAAATAAAGTTGCCGTTAACTCGTTTTTAAAGGACTTTGATAGCATATGAAGAAAAAAGCTGAGAAAGCGAAAAATTAAAATTTGATTCCTAGAAGCAAGTACACAAAAGCTAAATTTAAAAGAGAATTGTGTGTTAAAAGTATCCTTACTTGTATTCTCCGCTTCTTTGGCTCGGAATCAATACCAAATTTTTTAAAGTAAAGACAAAATCTTTGGAACCGAGTGTGCTTTTTTTTCAGTGTACATGAATATCTTAATTAATATACCACGAAAAGAAAATGAAAATTCGTTAAATGAGATCTGTATTCTAATTTGAATTTTATTGATCCTAGATTGAAAGCCAGATAGGTCGGTAAAAAATGTCTTTATTTTAAAGAAGTCATATCTTTGGCTCGGAATCATTAAGTAAAATTCAAAATCTTTGCATCCAAGTAAACTTTTTTTGAGTGTATATACAAATGTAAATATTTCATTTTTGAAATAGTTGGCATTTCAAAAATGTTTATCAGATTTTCACGCGGCTAATATTTCGTTCTCTTTCACAAAATGTACACATGAAGCAGTTTTTCGATAATTTTTTTGTAATTTTTCTTCTAAATCTGCCGCTGTTTAATCTAGTTGAATTGTTTGAATTATTTCGTATTTCGTAATATTTATCTTTTAGACAACTGTAGCATTTGTTTTTTATACCCACCACCATAGAATGGTGAAGGGCGTATAATAAGTTTGTTATTCCGTTTGTAACACATGGAAATGTCGATTTCCAACTATGTAAAATATTCGAGGGCGCTTCGGAAACTTCTTAGCCTATCAATGAGAGAGAATAGTTAGTTTTTCAAAGATATTTTTATTTTTCAATATAATCTCCTGAAACTTCGATACACTTAGTCCAACGCTTTTCTAGCAATTCTATCCCTTGATTATAATAGTTTTCCTCAAGGTCTTCAAAATAGTGGTTTACCACTGTAATTGCATCTTCATTTGAGGTAAAACGCTAGCCAGCAAGGAATTTTTTTAGATTTGGGAACAAGTAAAAGTCACTGCGAGCTACATCAGGAGAATAAGGTGGTTGGTCACACTGAAAAAAATCATGCCCGGTTCCAAAGATGTTTACTTTACTTTAAAAAATTTGGTATTGATTCCAAGCCAAAGAAGCGGAGAATACAAGTAAGGATTCTTTTAAGACACAATTCTCTTTTAAATTTGGATTTTGTGCACTTGCTTCTAGGAAGCAAATTTTAGTTTTTCGCTTTTTCAGCTTTTTTTCTTCATATGCTATCAAAGTCATTTAAAAACAAGTATATACGGCCGTAAGTTCGGCCAGGCCGAAGCTTATGTACCCTCCATCATGGATTGCATAGAAACTTCTTCTAAACACTGCCATCCAGAATCGAATTACTTAAGTTGCGGTAACGCTTGCCGATGGCAAGGTATCTTAAAACCTCCTAACACCATCTTCTAAATTGTATGTAAGTCCATACGTGGTATATATTAAATCAAAAAAGATCGATCCAATACGTATATAATTCAGTTTGACAAAGTAGACATAAAATTTTTACAAAATTTTCTACAGAAATAAAATTTTAACAAAATTTTCTATAGAAATAAAATTTTCACAAAATTTTCTATAGAAATAAAAATTTTGACAAAATTTTCTATAGAAAGAAAATTTTGACAAAAATGTCTGCAGAAATAAAATTTTAACAAAATTTTCTATAGAAATAAAATCTTGGTAGATTATTTTTGGCTCGAGTGGCAACCATGATTATGAACCGAATAAAATTTGAACAAAATTTTCTATAGAAATAAAATTTTGGTAGATTATTTTTGGCTCTAGTGGCAACCATGATTATGAACCGATATGGACCAATTTTTGTGTGATTGGACCAATTTTGGTATGGCTGTTAGCGACCTTATACTAACACCACGTTCCTAATTTGAACCGGATCGGATGAATTTTGCTCCTCCAAGAGGCTCCGGAGGTCAAATCTGGAGGACGTTTTATATGGGGGCTATATATAATTATGGACCGATATGGACCAATTCTGGCACGGTTGTTAAAGATCATATACTAACACCATGTTCCAAATTACAACCGGATTGGATGAAATTTGCTTCTCTTTAAGGCTCCGCAACCCAAATCTGGGGATCGGTTTATATGGGCGCTATATATAATTATGGACCGATGTGGACCAATTTTTGCATGGTTGTTAGAGACCATATACCAATACCATGTACCAAATTTCAGCCAGATCGGATGCAATTTGCTTCTCTTTGAGGCTTCGCAAGCCAAATCTGGAGATCGGTTTATATGGGGTCTATATATAATTATGGACCGATGTGGACCAATTTTTGCATGGTTGTTAGAGACCATATACCAACATCATGTACCAAATTTCAGCCGGATCGGATGAAATTTGCTTCTCTTTGAGCCTCCGCAAGCCAAATCTGGGGATCGGTTTATATGGGGGCTATATATAATTATGGACCGATGTGGACCAATTTTGGCATGATGGTTAGAGACCATATACCAACACCATGTACCAAATTTCAGCCGGATCGGATGAAATATGCTTCTCTTAGAGGCTCCACAAGCCAAATCTGGGGATCGGTTTATATGGGGGCTATATATAATTAAAGACCGATATGGACCAATTTTTGCATGGTTGTTAGAGACCATATACCAACATCATGTACCAAATTTCAGCCGGATCGGATGAAAATTTCTTCTCTTTGAGGCTCGGCAAGCCAAATCTGGGGATCGGTTTATATGGGGGCTATATATAATTATGGACCGATGTGAACCAATTTTTGCACGATTGTTAGATACCATATACCAACACCATGTACCAAATTTCAGCCGGATCGGATGAAATTTGCTTCTCTTTTAGGCTCCGCAAGCCAATCTGGGGATCGGTTTATATGAGGGCTATATATAATTATGGACCGATGTGGACCAATTTTTGCATGGTTGTTAGAGACCATATACCAAATCTCAGCCGGATCGGATGAAATATGCTTCTGTTAGAGGCTCCACAAACCAAATCTGAGGGTCCCTTTATATGGGGGCTATACGTAAAAATGGACCGATATGGCCCATTTTCAATACCATCCAACCTACATCGATAACAACTACTTGTGCCAAGTTTCAAGTCGATAGCTTGTTTCGTTCGGAAGTTAGGGTGATTTCAACAGACGGACGGACGGACGGACGGACGGACAAGCTTAGATCGACTTAGAATTTCACCACGACCCAGAATATATATACTTCATGGGGTCTTAGAGCAATATTTCGATGTGTTACAAACGGAATGACAAAGTTAATATACCCCCATCCTATGATGGAGGGTATAAAAAGTTAACAACAACTTTATTTTCCAAATTCAGACTTGACTTCCAGTAGAAATTATGATATGTTTCAAGTAAAAAACGTCTTTAAAATAAAGTGTTGAAAAACATGACCTATACTTGAACGATTTTTTGCTTTGTAGTCAAGATGCAAAAAGACAACAAATTTAAAGACAATTTCATTAATTTTAAAGAATTTTTCTGAATTATTAAAGTCAAGTTGACCTTACCCCAAACATTTTTTCTTTCATGTTATGACACCCATTTTTAAGTGAAATCACTTAATTATATGGACAATACGATTTCATTGAAAGTTTATCGACTTTTGGACAAGGAAAAAAACTTTATATTAGAGAAATGTGTCTTCTATGCTAAGCAAAATTTGCATTCGTATTTTAAAGACATGAAATCGTTGACCTCATGACAATATTATTTTCAGTGTACTTGCTTAGAACTTATAATCCACATAAGATCAAAACATTTCGACCCGCCTTAGTGTTCATACATAAAGACGTCGAACAAAATGCAACGAAATTTATGGAAATAATTATGCGCATGGTTTTAATTTTCTTGTTTTTCTTTTTTTTATATATATTTAATTACACAAATAAAATGTAACACAAACATGCATATCTGTGTAGGTTGATTTACCAAAAGGATCAAAATCGAGGTTACCGTAAAAGACAAACAAGAGTCAAATTATGCGGATGAATCTTTTACGAGAATACATGATTATAAAACATATGCATGCTTATTTAACATTTAGTGAATTTCTTAACATAATTTCTTTTTTTGTTAACCAAACCCTTGTTATGTCCGGTGATTTCATTTTATGACCATTATGGTATATAGTTTGTCTCCGGCTGTTTATATAATTTTCTTTTTACAAACATTATATAGAAATCAAAAACATAGTTTGTTAAGAATTTTAAAAAATATAACAGAACAAGTATATACGGCCGTCAGTTCGGACAGGCCGAATCTTATGTACCCTCTACCATGGATTGCGTAGAAATTTCTACGAATGACTGTCATCCACAATCGAATTACTTGAGTTGTGGTAATACTTACCGATGGCAAGATATCTTAAAACTTCTAAACATCGCCTAGGGAAGTCTACAAATAATTACGAACCGATATGGACTCTTGCGCGGTAATTACAGAGCCAGAATTGAAATATGGGGGTCGCTTTATATAGTGGGCTATATATAATTATGAACCAATATGCACAATGTAACAAATTTCAACTGAATCGGATGAAATTTGCTCCTCCAAGAGGCTCCAAAAACAAATCTGGGGATCGGTTTATATGGGGACTATATATGATTATGGACCGATATTGATCAATTTGGTTGGCATGGTTGTTAAAGACCATATACTAACACCACTTACCAAATTTCAATCGTATCGGATGAATTTTGCTTGTTCAAAAGGCACCGTAGCACAGTAGTCGATCCCTTTGACCAAAAATAAAAAATCAAAGTTAGAAATTTTTCAAAAAGTGTGGCATCACTGTTTCTTATGCAAACAAGGTTTTACAATGTGTATTTGTTTTTGTTTTATTCCATCTGTATTCTTTAAGAACGGCTTCAAAAGAGAGAGAGTAAGTAAGCAGTTGGTTTTTGAAGTGTGAACAAGTATAAAATTAAGTGCACTATTAAATAAATAAAACAAAAGAAAGAAACATTATATCGAAATAAATCGAAATGAATATTGAACTAAATTGAGAAATGAATATTGAACTAAATTGAATTAAGTATATTTTATATACGGCCGTAAGTTCGGCCAGGCCGAATCTTATGTACCCTCCATCATGGATTGCGTAGAAACTTCTACGAAAGACTGTTATCCACAATTGAATTAATTGAGTTGTGGTATCTTAAAAGTTCTTAACATCGTTTTCTAAATTGTTACGTGGTATATATTAGACAAAAAAGTTATGTATAGGTAAGTCTACAAATAATTACGAATCGATATGGACTTTTTGCACGATACGTAGAGAGCCAGAATTGAAATATGGGGGTCGCTTATGTGGGGACTATATACAATTATGAACTTGATATGGACCAATTTTTGTGTGGTTGGGGATCGATTTATCTGAGGGCTATATATATTACTATAGACCGATATGGACCTAGTTAGGCATGGCTGTTAACGGCCATATACACAATGTACCAAATTTCAACTGACTCGGATAAAATTTGATCCTCAGAGAGGCTCCGATCTCGGGATCGGTTTATATGGGGGCTATATATGATTATAGACTGATATGGACCACTTTTAGCATGGTTGTTAAATATCATATACTACCACCACGTACCGAATTTCAACCATATCGGATGAATTTTGCTTCTCCATAAGGCACCGGAGGTCAAATCTGGGGATCGGATTATATGGCAGCTATACATAATTATGGACTGATATGAACCAATTCCTGCATGGTTGTTGGATACAATATACTAACATCACGTACCAAATTTCAACCGAATCGGATGAATTTTGCTCTTCCAAGGGGCTCCGGAGGTCAAATTTGGGGATCGGTTTATATGGGGCCTATATATAATTATGGACCGATTTCGACCAATTTTTGCATGGTTGTTTGAGGTCATATATTAACACCACGTACCAAATTTGAACTGAATCAGATGAATTTTGGTCTTCCAAGAGGCTCCGGAGGTCAAATCTGGTGATCGGTTTATATGGCGGCTATATATAATTATGGACCGATGTTGACCAATTTTTGCATAGTCATTAGAGACCATATACTTACATCATGTACCAAATTTCAGCCGGATCGGATGAAATTTGCTTCTCTTAGAGGCTCCGCAAGCGAAATCGGGGGATCGGTTTATATGGGAGCTATATATAATTATGGACCGATGTGGACCAATTTTCGCGTGGTCGTTAAATACCATATACTAATACCATGTACCAAATTTCAGCCGGATCAGATGAAATTTTCTTCTCTTAGAGGCTCCCCAAACCAAATCTGGGGATCGGTTTATATGGGAGCTATATATAATTATGGACCGATGTGGATCAATTTTTGCATGGTTGTTAGAGACCATATACTAACACCATGTACCATCTGCAAGCCAAATCTGAGCGTCGGTTTATATGGGGGCTATACGTAAAAGTAGTCCGATATGGCCCATTTGCAATACCATCCGACCTACATCAATAGCAACTACTTGTGCCAAGTTTCAAGTCGATAGCTTGTTTCGTTCGGAAGTTAGCGTGATTTCAACAGACGGACGCACGGACATGCTTAGATCGACTCAGAATTTCACCATGACCCAGAACACTACTGTGGTACAGGGTATAATAAGTTTGTGCATTTGTATGTAACGCCAAGAAATAGTGGTCATAGACCCATCTTTTAGTATACCGATCGGCTTAGAATTAAATTCTGAGTCGGTTTAGCGATGTCCGTCTGTCTATCTGTCCGTCCGTCTGACTGTATATGTAATTTTGTGCACAAAGTACTGCTCGCAATTTAAGTCCGATCGTCCTCAAATTTGGCATAGGGCCGTTTCTTGGGACAGAGACAATCGCTGTTGGTTTTGGAAAAAATCGGTTCAGATTTAGATATAGCTGCCATATATATTTATCCCTGATTTGGTCATAGTTAGCGTGTTTATCAACCGATTTTCTTGAAATACCGTACATCCAAATATTTTATGAATCTCGAAAATCCTGCAAGATATCAGCCAAATCGGTTCAGATTTAGATATAGCACCCATATATATCTTTCGTCCGATTTAGACTCATATGACCACAGAATTCAAAGTTTACTACCGATATTCGTGAAATTTTGCACAGAGGGTACAATTGACATTCTACCAATGCTTGGTAAATTTGACTGAAATAGGTTCATATTTAGATATAGCTCCCGTATATATCTTTCGTCCGATTTGAACTTATATGGCCACAAAAGCCAGAGTTTTGCCGTGATTTGCTTCAAATTTTGCACATGGGGTACGTTTAATAGTATCGTTAAGTGTGTCAAATATGGTCAAAATCGATTCAGATTTAGATATAGCTCCCGTATATATCTTTCGTCCGATTTGAACTTGTATGGCCTCAAAATCCAGGGTTTTGTCGTGATTTGCTTCAAATTTCGCACAAGGAGTACGTTTAGTAGTATTGGTAATTGTGCCAAATTTGGTTAAAATCGGTTCAGATTTAGATATGGCTCCCATATATATCTTCCGTCCGATTTGCACTCATATGACCAGGGGGCCAAAGTTATACTCCCATTTACGTGAAATTTCGCATAGATAGCAGAATTATTATTCTAACTATACATGTCAAATTTAGTCAAAATCGGTTCAGATTATATATAGCTCCCATATATACGTACACCAGATTTGGGGAAATATGGTAGACTGTTACACATTTTAGACCCATTTTCAATGGAAGTTTCCTCCAATTAACTGGATAGCGTTAGCCGATTTAAATTTTAATTCTAGAGATTTTGTAGAAGTAAAAAAATTGTCTCCTTAGTTGAGATGGTAACACAAATTTTGGCCTACATAGGGGTGAAGGGTATAATATAGTCGGCCCCGCCCGACTTTAGACTTTACTTACTTGTTTTAACCATACAGTAGTTCATTCTTACTATTTTTGGGAATCGTAGGAAAATCTTCTTTTACTTTAGTTCATATTGAATATATGTGTACGGTCATTGAACTTTATACTCACGTTTAGTTCATACAATTTTTGAGACATCCTTAAAAAAAGTAAGATTTCATTAAGTTGTGGAAAATTTCGATAAAAATAGTCAAAAATTTAACTACAAGCAAAAAATTTTTTTCCAATAAAAATAAGTTAAATTTAGCGTTAGTTTAACAACGGAATTTTTTTTCTGTGCACGCACGAAAGTTGGGCCTGAACGAATCTTATGTACAGGGTTGGCTTGACGCAAAGTGTAACGTTTGCGGCAAACATTTACGACGGTATAATACGTATTTATGTCGCAAAATTTGCTGAAGTATTTTAGTTTGTGACGCTTGTTACTTTTCTAAATTTACGAAATGTATGTGACGTTTACAATTTTGCGACAGTCGCAAACCTAAAAAAAAAAAAAAATTGATACAGACAATCTCTGCTCCATGTTCACCGTCCAAAAATAACAGTTTGCTTTTGAAACATGTTTGGGGTGATCGGATTTCCTCTCTGGGTGAGGAAGTCAAGTCTAGGGATCGGAAATCAACTCTAGGAATCGGTTTAAATGGGGGCTATATATAATTATAGGTTAGGTTAGGCGGCAGCCCGATGTATCAGGCTCATTTAGACTCTTCAGTCCATTGTGATACCACAGTGGTGAACTTCTCTCTTATCACTGAGTGCTGCCCGATTCAATGTTAAGCTCAATGACAAGGCACCTTCTTTTTAATCCACCGCTGAAAAACTTTTTGGTGTGCGGTCGAAACAGGTATCGAATCCACGACCTTGTGTATACAAGGCGGGCATGCTAATTATTGCACAACCGTGGCTCCCATATATAGTTATTAACCAATTTTTTCATGATTATTAGTTGGCTGATAAGTCCCCGGTCTGACACATAGATGGCGTCGCTAGTATTAAATGCATATTATTTTTATACAGTACCAACCTTCAAATGATTCGTGTCAAAATTTGACGTCTGTAAGTCAATTAGTTTGTGAGATAGAGCGTCTTTTGTAAAGCAACTTTTGTTATTGTGAAAAAAATGGAAAAAGGGGAATTTCGTGTTTTGATCAAATACTGTTTTCTGAAGGGGAACAAGTAAATACGGCCGTAAGTTCGGCCAGGCCGAATCTTATGTACCCTCCACCATGGATTGCGTAGAAACTTCTACGAAAGACTGTAATCCACAATCGAATTACTTGGGTTATGGTATCTTAAAACTTCTTAACATCATTTTCTAAATTGTGAGTTAGTCCATACGTGGTATATATTAGACAAAAAAGTTACGTATAGGAACTTGATATGGACCAATTTTTTGTGATTGGGGATCGATTTATCTGAGGGCTATATATAACTATAGACCGATATGGACTTAGTTAGGCATGGTTGTTAACCGCCATATACTAGCACAATGTACCAAATTTCAATTGACTCGGATGAAATTTGCTCCTTCAAGTGGCTTAGGGTATGATAAGGTCGGCCCCGCCCGACTTTCTACTTTACTTACTTGTTTTAGTATGTGTTTAGTAAATGGACATTTATACAGAAGCTATAGCCGATACCCGCAATTCAAGAATCAAGTTTTCAGAACAAACTCATATAGTTCTTGAAGTAATTGAGGTAGGTTCTCAAAATGACCATTTTTGTTCTACATGCTGTTAGTACAAACAAACAGAAGAACAATTAAAGTTTTTAACATAAGGTTTATTTCGGTAGTGAAAGGGTTAACATTGTCTAAATTGTGTATCCTAATATTTAGTTTGTATAATCTTTAATATTTAATCAATATTTTCTTCAGTACAGGATCGGAGTAGAGCGAAGTGTTTTGGGTTGGAGAAGAGCGTAGTTTTTTTTTTCTCGTAATGGAGTGGAAGAGATTTTGCGCTTCGGAGTCCCTCAAAATCCATAAGGCTAGCGTTGGTTCTGTATCAGTTTCGACCGAACGCACAAAAAATTATAACGGCAATTTATCCCCTCTCAGTAAACCTGGTGACTTTTGTGAGAGTCTCAAACAGCGTTGCCAGAATTGTTTCACAAAAAACCGCTAGATTTGTCCAAAAAACTAGCCAAAAAAAGCTAAAAAATTTTAAAAAATAGCTAGAAAAAAAGCTAAAATTTTTTGTATCAAAAGTCACATTTTTGATTGAAATTTAACAAACTTAAAGGCTTTATTTCACTTAAAATGCATATTATTTTAATTGTATTCATTTTAATTCAATTTCTGTGAGACTGTAAGAAAATTTAAGTCATATTAGCTCTGTTTGCGTACTCGATACATTTTGATTACTATCACAAATTTTTACTGGAAGTCCTTCGTTTATATTTCCTAGTAAAAACATTTTTCCCAGTAAACTTGCAATTGCCAGCTGGTTAATCATCAACAAGTCCAATGTGCGATATATTGCATAATGTCACATAGAACTGCATTAGAAAATATCAATATATTTCGTTTTAACTGAATTAATGATAAATTCGTGAACGAGAACACTTCTCCTAATTTTACCCAAGAGAATAAAACCCATTCTAACTGTCTTGCAAGTTTATACTGAATAACTTTTATTCGAAAATTTCCCATACAAACCTATTGTTGTCCAATTTTCGTAAATGTAAATTCATTCCATTAATATATAGCAGATTTGTTTTGATCCTATCACTACGAATTTTTTCATTGCATTTTTTGATGTTAAAAAAATAATACCACATTCAAAACTTTATTTCCTTAATTATTTCTATATTCGGTTCCAAAGATTTTGTACACTAATGATTTTGGTATTGATTCCGAGTCAAATTTGAATTTAAATATTCGTTTTTTTTTCAGCTTTTTCTTCATGAGCTATCACAGTGCTTTAAAAACGTGCTAACGACAACTTAAATTTCCAAATTCAGACTCGACTTTAAGTAGAAATTATTCTATGTATACGTTTTTAAAATAAAATGTTGAAAACGCTCTTCTATTTTTGAACGCTATTTTGGTTTGTGGTCAAGATACAAAAACTCCACAAATTTAAAGACTATTTCATTAATTTTAAGAATTTTTTAGAATTGACCCTAGCCTTCTTTCATGAACAGATACCCATTTTTAAGTTGAATCACTTAACTATAAGGACAAAAAGAATTTATCGGCTATTGGACAAGGAAAACAGTTTATATAAGAGAAATTCACAAATGCTATTATAACCAAAATTCGCGTTCGTATTTTAAGGAAATGAAATCTTTGGCCTCACAACAATTTTTTTTCAATGTACAAAGCAATTCACATCTACTATTTTAATTTAGTTATATCATAATAAACGAGTCAAATGCTAATATTCCTAATAATTTACTGACAGTTTATATAAGGAATTGAAATATGTGGAAAACCTTATTCTGACAGCAAGGCTTAGATAAAAACGAAGTTTTATCCATATTTCAATAGGAAAATGTCGAAAATAAAAAAGCCAAAAATAGCTAAAAGGGGCATGAAAAAAGCCAGAAAAAAAGCTAAAAGCTAAATGCATTTTTTTCCCGCTAAACGTCTTCAAAAAAAGCCAAATCTAGCGGGAAAAAAGCTAAATTGGCAACGCTGGTCTCAAAGCTTCACTAAATGGCTTCGTCGTTATGTGAAACGCCGTTCGGTCACAGCTGTACAATCGAAGTCCCTTGCAATTATAGATGAAAAGTTCAACATCTGCGGTATGACAATGGGCTGAATAGTTTTAGTCAACCTAAAATATCGGACCGCCACTTTACCTAATCTAACATGCGTTATTTAGCTAAATATGGTCCAATATATTCCAAAACCCAAAAAAGCAAAAATAAGAGTTGAGTCCTCGTTAGTTATCCCCATAGTGCAGGGTATACAAATTTAAATAAACTACAAAAAGAAATTGAAAACAATTCTACTTTAAACGAACAATGCATATGCGAACTTAGAATTTAGTTATGCACATTCGTGGGATAAGTGGACTTTATACGAAGAATCCTGGCATGAAAAACATGAAGTATAATATACATATGGTGTATATGTATGTGTGCGAATGCATTTATACTAACACACACAAAAAGGTGTACTTTAAAATGCTAAACAATCTTCTTGAAAAAATCTATCCACATGTCAGCAAGACTAAAACCAGCATAACATTTTTATTTCAAATGTATAATACAAGTACTGAGAGTTGAAGAAACATTCTCTGGACACAAAACTATGGTATGCGTATGTTACCTTAATATTGAAAACACGGAGTGCCGTGAGAAATTGTTGAAAATGTTTAAATAGAATAAATCTTAGCATATATTAACTATAGAGGACATTCTTCTTACACTGAAAAATATATTGACCTAATATGAATGATCGAATAGAACAGCGGAAGTTTATGTATATGGGTCATGTTGTGATCAGAGAAAGAAGTCGCTCCGCCGTTAGTCGATTTTTTTTTGCAGTCGACGCCGTCGCCAATCATGTCGACTAATATCGCCTTAAATTTATCCGCCAATTAATCAAAAATAATTACCCAGCAAAAAAAGAACTTCCAAAAAAGTAGTTTGGACGAATCCTCAAAATAAGCCTATATGTGAAGCGTTTTTATCTTTAATCTAAAGATTCTATATTTCACTTCAGTTAAGGATGATGATTTCTTTAAATGTATGTTATTTTCTTTTGCCTTAGTTCAAAGACATGCGACACTAACAAAAAAAAAAAAGTTTCACGAACATTTTTCCAATTAAAATCTTAATTGAGTTTTTAAAAATATTCAATGGTGGTACACACAATTCTATGGTGGTACACACAATTCTATGGTGGTACACAAAAAAAAACTGATTCAATCACGAAATTAATTGATTCAACAAATTTTTTTATTGAAACAAAAATCAATCACACAAATTAATAGTGTCAAGGAATTTTTTAATTGCATCTATTCTTTCAATTGTTTAATTGACTGTCAATTAATTTTTTAATAAATACTATAATTTCTGTGATTGAAGATATTATTATTATTATTATTATTATTATTGAAGATATTATTATCATTATCAATTAATAAACAAGTAAGTAAAGTAGAGAGTCGGACGGGGCCGACTATATCATACCCTAAACCACACTTGCTGAATTAGTAAACATAAGCATTTGTGGGGTAACATTGATATAGGTATGGGAGATAAACCGCAGTTACATATTTAAGAAAATTAAGGGGTACATGTCTACGGGTGTTTTGTCTCAATCTGACTATAGCTCACAGTTAGTGTTTCCAGGGAAAATGTTCGGTTTACCCTACAAGGATAAAAAAGTTCCCTACTTTCCCATACATTCCCAAATAGTTTTCTCTACAATATTTTTCGTTAAATTTAAACAAATTTTACAAAACCAAAATGGTTGTAATAACTTTATTATCTTAAAACATGAATATGCAACGTATATAACTTAGAATATAAATTTGTATTACCGCCACGGTTGCCACAGTTGGTAGAATTCTACCCAAAATAGTTTTTTTTTTTTGTTAAATCTCTATAGAAATAAAATTTTGGAAAAAGTTTCTATAAAAAAATTTTTGTGAGAAATTTTTCTATAGAAATAAAACTTTGACAATAAGTTCTATAGAAATAACATTTTGAGAAAAATTCCATAGAAATAAAATTTTGAGAAAATTTTTTATAGAAATAATATTTTGAAAAAAATTGCTATAGAAATACAATTTTGACAAAATTTTCTATAGAAATAAGATACTGACTAAATTTTCTACAGCAATAAAATTTTGACAAAAATTTCTATAGAAATATTTTTTTGGGAGATTTGTGGTAATCTTAAAATTTTGTTAGTTTTTTTTTTTTTTTTTTTTTTTTTTGCCACGAGTGGTACATGTTGTTAAAGATCAAGCCTTGCCGGCTTCTAATTTCCTCCTCTAGAGCCACCAAAATGTAAAAATTATTATAAATTGTGTTGAGTGAAAATGGTCCAATAGGGAATTTCCCCTACTTCTGGCAACACTGGCTGTAGTTGATATTGCACCTACGGAGTTAGTATGCCACTAATATTGAGCCCATAATTAAAAAAGAGAAAATCGTTCAATTAGTGTGGGTAATAAATCCAAATTTGTAAAAATCAAGCAATATTCTTATGTAAGAGCTACAAGTACGTATAAATACGATCGGCTAGTACATCAAAATTTGAAATGTGAGTAACATTGGTTGGTAAATAAAAGTATTATGGCACAATTTGGGAAAATCGAGCGATGCATATATATGGAAGCTATGTGTAAATCTGAACCAATTTTCATAATATTTTGCGGGTTTGATTAATACCACTAAAGTTAACCTTGTGCACAACTTGAGTAAGATCAGTTAAGAAATGATCTTACTATAAGGAGCCACCGTGGTGCAATGGTTAGCATGCCCGCCTTGCATACACAAGGTCGTGGGTTCGATTCCTGCTTCGACCGAACACCAAAAAGTTTTTCAGCGGTGGATTATCCCACCTCAGTAATGCTGGTGACATTTCTGAGGGTTTCAAAGCTTCTCTAAGGGGTTTCACTGCAATGTGGAACGCCGTTCGGACTCGGCTATAAAAAGGAGGTCCCTTGTCATTGAGCTTAACATGGAATCGGGCAGCACTCGGTGATAAGAGAGAAGTTCACCAATGTGGTATCACAATGGACTGAATAGTCTAAGTGAGCCTGATACATCGGGCTGCCACCTAACCTAACCTAACCTAACCTACTATAAGGTTATTAGGGGCGAATTTTTCAAAATTGGGTGATACATATATGGGAGCTATATCTATATCAAGCGCTAGATCGACTCAAAAAGGTGATTCTGAGTCGATCGGTATATATTTTATGGGGTCTAAAATCAATATTTTTGGTAGGCAAATTTTTTGGCCGATCAAACTTATTATACCCTGACCACTATGTGGTTTAGGGTATAAAAAAGAGAAAAGCGCTCAATTAGTGTGGGTAATAAATCCAAATTTGCAAAAATCGAGCAATATTCTTATGTAAGAGTAAAAGGTTACCTTGT